>NC_136070.1:458806261-459109462 GCF_964261635.1 Lissotriton helveticus
AGGTAGCATGCGCCGGAAGTGCAACCTTTTTTTTCTCAACAAAACAGAATGCCAGTACTGCTATCTGATTTTACACATTCAAATGCACAACGACTAAAACAATTGTAGCATTACCACACAATAAGTTGCGACTGTATTAATCTTTTTATATTCGAATATTCTGAATTATTCCAAAACAGTATTATTTCAAAAACATTTTTAGAAATTTCGTAAAGGAGAGGGAATATTTAAAATCTATAGTCCATTTGGAAGTGCAAAAGTGGAATTTTAAAGAGAAGTGTCTTTAGAAGTGTTGGGACTGCAATCACACATCACATTCATCATCTGTCATTAAATCAATACAACTGTCCTATGCAATCATCTCTCAATCAAGGGAAGTGTGCTTTAAGAAATGAAAAAGAAAAAAGGAAGAACGTGAATGGCCTCACCAGGGTTCAAACGAACCGCTTATTAATCAATGCGGTGGGGTGCTATTTTAATTTTTTACTTTATTTAATTCTAATGAAAACATCATATCTCAGGCCATCAACACTTTCTATAATCTCAATATTTCACAATACTATTGTCACAAGATTGGCCGGGAACAAGGGAAAAAGAAGGTCGACGCGTTTCGAAGCCCCTAAATCATGGGGGTTCTCTTCAGGACCTTGAGGGATCAGTCCTTGTCTTCTTAACAATCCTGCATAACTCTGAGTTCCAATGCACTGTGCTAGTTGTCCAATTATTTATCGTGGCCACATTCCACATGCACAATCAGTTTTCAAAAGGTTACCGTCTTGATCTTCACCAAAAAAGGAGGGGGGTCTTCCTGAAGTCAAACAGGCGCTGACTCTTTCAATTCTTATTTCCTCATCCGATTCCTTCTTATTTTGAATCGGATCTCCTCTCGATCAGCCCAGAGTCTCGCAGTCCGCGGCTGCACTCTGGATCTGTTGCATTGGCAGCCGCAGCCTACACTTTTGCGAGGATGTCTGGAGCGGTGATGGCTGAGAGCTTTCAGGTAAAAAGCCTCTACTTAGTATATTTAGGCCATGTTATGATGGGGGAGACGCACGATGTCACGGGAGGAATGGTGAAAGCATATTACCATGCATTAACATAAACAACGCGCCATGTGTAGAGTGCAGCAGTGTAGGGGGCATTATTCCGTTTATTGCTTCTGTTGAGAGAGGGGGTGGCACAAGGTTCTGCTTCACTTATCTTTGATTTAGACCCACACATCCTGTTGCTATATTTACGGGTGCTCAATGGTTGACAGAGATATCAGACCGGGCATGACCGGGTCTCTTAAACTGATGCCGCACCTAAGGCCGCACACATGGGATGCCTTAGCATCGTGCCATACCCAAAAGCCACATGCATGGTACAACTGTTTTAAATTATGGAGGATTCTGCAATATGGCAACTCACCCCGACCACCTCTCCGTATGAAAAACTACACCTTGAAGCACAGGCAAAAAGTGCAGGGCGTGTGCAGCCAGATGTGGCTGCCACGGGGGAATTGGTTATCAAGGTGTCTCAGCCTTGCCCATCACAAGCCAGAAAGGCCTGTTCCACCTGAGTGTGGCACAGTAGGAGGAGGGTGGGCTCGCTCTTCGCCTTCCTGGAGGCAAGGGGTTAATGTGGCATACTTGTGACAGGTTAAAATGCTGTCTTGGTGAAACCAGCAGTGACAATTGATTTGAAAGGCAGCCCTCCCCTTCCTACAGCTGTCAGGTACCCCACTGAACTGAGAGCTAGCTAGCACAACAGATGTAAAATTTGTAAATCATGCTGGTGTACGAGCTGGGCACGGTGGTGGGCATCTTTAATATTGTACCACAAGGCTAATGTCTGTAAGTAAGGCAGCCTTTCCCCGTGCAATCTTTAACCTCTTCCTCCCCCCAGGCTTCTGGAGCTAGTTAATTATTATCACTTGACAGTCGGAAGAACAAGTGTAGGCTGTTTCTTAGCAAGCCACAAGCAAACGCCTTCATTGCCTACATACTGCAAGAAGCGGCAACATCCTTGGCCTTTCCACCACCTCTGTACAGGCCCTTAGCCTTCTACCTAATCCTTTGCTACCAGGAGTGCTACAATGTTTGTGCACACCGTGGCAAGCGGACCTCCGTGGAATTTCACAGGGTGTTTTTAAGTCAGTCCGCATAATTCCTTGGAGTGATACCCTGTGAGCTCCTCCCACCCCTGCAAAAGATACCAACTAAAACAGATTCAACCTCTACCACCGTAAAGCTTCAGTAGCTGTTGACAGAGTATGAGCTGGCCCATCCTTTGGATGAGACTACTGACCCTGAGAATCAGGGTGGAGTGAGTGAGGAAGATGACTTGAATATGCCTGCACTCAAAGGAGAGGTCACTGTGCCTAGATCTCAAAACCGACCCCCTGTGCCAAGGTTACCTGCCTCTAGTAAGGATAACTCAGGTGGCTTGAGGTACATAGAAGACCCCTCAGAGAAGGAGGTCTTTCTAGAAAGATTGGCCTGAAGACTAGTGCCTGGAGGATCAGATATTGGCTATAGAAAGGGCAAGGGCAAAACTGTGTTTTGGACCCATAAATGCTGGCAGCACAATAATGCCTAGGGACTTAGAGGAAACCTTTGACCCTAATATCCCTATAGGAATTTTCCCCAAGTATACAGATGGTGATGCAATTACAAAATGGTTCACAGTGATCAAGAGAGCCTGTATAGCTAGAAAGGTCAACCAAAAGTATTGGTCTCTCTCTTGTGGGAACTGTTCTCTGGTAAATTTAGGGATAGGCTCCTGACCGATGCTGAGTCCTATGACCTCATGAAGGATACCCTGATTGAAGGCTGTGGACTCACTATTTAAGAGTACCGTGTCAAGTTCTGGGAGATTCGAAAAACCCAGAGTCAGTCCTGGATAGATTATGTAGACTTTTTGGTGAAAACACAGGGTGAGTGCTTAAAAGGTAATGATGTGCATGACTATGACGAGCTTTACAATTTATTTATTAAGAAAAAACAATCTTTTGAGTATTTGTTATCAAAAGAAACAACATCAGTACCATGCAGACCTAGGTCCACTTTCTCCTCAAGAGTTGGGGAATAAGGCAGACCGCTGGGTCAAAACAAGGGTTACCAAATTGTTTACTGGTTGGGGGAGACCTAAAACAGAGGCCGAAAAGTCCCCCAAGTAAAAAAGGATGATCAAGCAAAAGATGAAAGCAAAGGGTCTTCTCACGACCCCCAAAAACCCACTCAATAGGGTGGACCCAGAAACTCTGCACAGTCTACAGGTGGGTACCAGGGTAAGAACTGGGATCTCAAAAAGGCTTGATTGTATGACTGTATAGCTCTTGGACACCGAACTACAGACCCTAGCTCTAAAAGCAAAAGGTATGCCTCTAGTGCACCTGCAGTAAATGCAGTGCTAAGTCTCCAGATGGGATCACAGGTGAGCCCTGATCATGTCAGAGAGCTTACTGAGGCAACTCTAGTCTCAGAAAGTGGGGTGGGTGCAGCTGCCCTGACTGTTTGGCCCAGTAACCTAAGGAAGTACAGACAACAGTCGCATATCAATGGGGTTAGATGAGAAGCAGTGAGAGACACGGGTGTCAGTGTCACTATGGTGACTGAGTAACTAGTGTCCTCAGACCAATGCTTGGCCGGTGAGACCTATAAGGTCCTCAATGCTGATAATCAGGCTAATGTACATGCCATGGCAATAGTATTTTTAGGGTGGGATGATTTACTGGCCACAAGAGAGTGGTGGCAATTCCTGTACAGTGTCTGCTACGAAATGATCTGGAGTCCTCAGCATGTGCTGAGGTAACTAGAAAACCCCAAGCAGCAATGCTGGTTATACCTGAAGGGGGGTGAGTGAAAACCAGAGCACAAAGCAAAGCCGAGGGTGAACAAGAAGTGTTGGAGAATGGGATAATGGACCAACCTTCCAAGAGATAGGGCAAGAAGACTGGGAAACCAGCTTGTAAACAGATACCTGATCAGGTCCCATCCTTAGGGAGAAGACCTGACAGCCCAAGAAATAATTGAGCCCCAGGAGCTTGGGCCTTACACGGCAGAGCTCCTGTGCCCAGGAGGAACCCCTATCGAAGATCTGTTCTATGCAGTGGATCTGTCCCACTCTTGAAAGCCTGAGACAGCAACCTGCTTATTTGGAAAAGTTAGATGTGAGTGGCATCCACAGGAACTATTGGGAGGAGGGACTCGTTTACATTGAGGCCGTAGACCCCAATCCTGGTGCCACTAGGAGAGTGGTAGTACTTCAGCAGTTTAGAGAATCCCTCATCACATTGGCCCATGACATCCCCCTAGCAGGGCATCTTCCCCTGACCGCCATATTCTGGATCACCTGCAAACGGCCAAGTAAGTACTCCAGGAGGACGAAAACAGGAAGTTAACATAGTCCAGTCTCGACACCACCAGGGCCTGGACCACCGTAAGAGACTGGAAGCAGGGGGAGAAAGTTCCTCAGCATTCTCATCACCCCGAACAGGCATGACTGGTGGTCACCTAAAGGCTCCCTTAATTTCACTTCCAGTGATTAGAGTTCCCTAATCACTGGAAGGGATTGACATTGTAGGTCTCCTTGAACCTCCAACAGCCTCAGGAAACACATTAATTCTGGTAGTATTGGATCATGCTACCAGGTATCCTGAAGCAATTCCCCTAAGGGCTACTACTGCTTCTGGAGTAGCTAAGGCCCTCATTGGTATCTTTACCAGAGTGGGGTTACCCAAGGGAGGTGGTCTCAGACAGAGGTACAAACTTAATGTCTGGGTACCTAAAACAACATGTGGGCAGAATGTGGAGTGACTATATCTTCACTATCTGATACCACCCACAAACCAATGGTCTTGTTGAGAATTTAACAAACAATGAAAAGTATGATTGGTGGATTCCCTGAAAAAGTCAGAAAGAAATGTGATGTCTTACTAACATGCCTGCTGTTCCTCTACAGGGAAGTGTCACAAAAGAGGGTAGGGGTTTCCCCATTTGAACTTCTGTATGGTCATTCTCCAAAGGGGCCAATGTTTTTTTATGAAGGAAGGATGGGAAAGGCCTCTCAAAGAGCCTACACAGGACATTGTGGATTATGTGCGTGGCCTTCATTCCAGAATGACTGGGTACATAAAAAAAGTAATTAAAAGACTCGAGGCCAGCCGAGAGCTTCAAAAGCTCTGGTATGACCAAAAGGCTGCATTGGTGGAGTTCCAACCAGGGCAGAAGATGCAGGTTTTAGAACCTGTGGCTCCTAGGGCTCTCCAGGACAAATGTAGTGGGCCCTATCCCATATGTGAAAGTAAAGATGAGGTCACCTATCTGGATGACCTGGGCAGTTCCTTGAACCCAAAGAGGGTGATCCATGTCAGCCACCGACTAATGACAATGCACTTCCATTGTAGGGGCAGGATTGCAAATCATTCCTTTTTCAGCGTGTAGGTCATGATCAGCAAGTGATCACAATCATCTATTATTTGCAAAGATTGACAAATTGTAGCAAATGCTGCGATGATGTGCTTTTCATTGCAGGATCATGCCAGTGTTCACGATCATCCAGTCCTCATGAACAGTATCAAGTGTGCATAGAGAGAGCCTTTGGTTTTATGGCTACATTGTTTATGCCACTCTGTCTTTGTGTATTAAGTATTGGGTATTGACTTGGGTAGCTTCATAGACTAATTTACCATTTATGCTGTAAAGATAATTACATTTTCCTCAGTTGTTCCTAAACTGTTGTTTTTATCAACCAATACATAGATAGTGCTGTTATGTGGTCGCCTATCACAAATATGTGCAGGTGTTGAGATATGTGTTGGTACCAAGCACCGGCAAATAACAGCAGAAATTAAACACGGAACTAAACAACCTGTCAAACCTCTCTCATCCTACCACAGATGTCAATACTATCCTCAACCTCTACAACACCACTGTGTCTTTGCACTGCTCCATTAGCACCCCTGAAACGTATCCTACGTGCAACAGCATGGGTTCTAGAAGAAATTCACCCACATCACCCCATAATAAAAGACCTACACGTGCTCCCCTTCCAGGCTAGATCATCTTCAAAATGAGCTGCATCACTTACAAGATCCGTTACATTCCATATAATAAATTCACAAAAACAGAGAAAAGAGCCCCATCCAAGTCACAATTGTGTTATCATCCTCTTCGATGGATCTCATTTCGTATCAAATATTTTGTTATACCAAAAAGTGCAGGTACTTAGTCACAGAAGCAAAGAAGGGCACCTGATGTTTGTCATACTCCTCATTTCAAAGTCTATAATGCTTTAACATTGATTTGCTTTATGGTTGCCCTGGTATGCAATTGTTTAGATAATCACTGATACTTCTTATTAACAAGTGGGCTGTTAATCCCAGTGGGGCCACTGCTGCAGCAAATTTAATTTGCTATTGAAAAGACTTATAATAATAATGTGCACAATATTACATTTAATTAAAGCATGTGCTAAATGCAAAATTTGTAGTAAGTACTCATACTTGAATGTAATAGGCCTGCATGTAACTCAAATGCTGGACTAAGAGGTCCATTAGGATGGCGGACGGACAAAGTCCGTCCGCCATCCTGTCGGGGGCCGGTACCGTCTGCCACAAGGGCGGAGGAACCGTGCCTCCTATTAGGATGCATCCGCCACAGTGGCGGGTGCATCCCGCATTTTTTACATTGCTGCGGACGGTGCTTGAAGCATCGGCCGCCGCAATGCAAAAAATGCATGTTGAACATTTCAATGCACAACATGACAGGCACCGCGCGGTGCCTGTCATGGTGTACATTCAAATGCTGGGGGGTACCATAGGTACCCCCCATGTGCCCCCCCCCCAAAAGCACAGACTGTATGCCTTTCCGTGGCGGCATTGCCGCCACGGAAAGGCATTCCTCGCCGGCCATCCTAATATTGCTGGCGGTGTCTGATAGACACCGCCACCATATCAGGCCTTTTCCGCCGCGGTCGCAAGCCGACCGCGGCAGAAAAGGGGCGGACGGTCTTCCCCTCCGCCACGGTCCCCCCTGCCATGGTAATATGGCGGGGGGAGAAAGGTGGCGGACGGGTAGGGATGGCGGACGGATCACCACCGCCTGCATGGCGGTGGCGATCCGTCCGCCATCCTAATGGACCCCTATGTTAGCCTAACTGTCGATGTCATGTTAAATAAAAAATAATGTATTCACTTTTTTTCATCTTGAATAGGTGTTAGTGGAAGATGTCTTTCTTCTCTTTGTTGCAGATGTTTCAACTTCGAGCGCTTACTGCTACTTAGTGAATACATTCTTGTTTTGTTTTAGACAACTGATAGTGAGGTTCTCCTCTGGAAGAGACAATAACGACAGGAAGAATAATTCATGGGAACAAGATTATACCTCAAGAAAATAATGTTGTTACCTTTCCTAGGTCAAATGTCTGAAAGTCTATTATGCTCTGGTGAGAACATGGGGAGTGAACCTGCTCCCTAGTAGTTTGCAGATATTCTATTGGTCGATGAAGAGAACAAAGGAAAATAATGTTGCAACATAGGATTTGTGTGTTTATATTAGTGCCTGTTCCTAGACAGCTCTCACACTTGAGAGGCAGATCTTGGGATTTCTTTCTCTGACATTCTGATCTCCTAGACTGCTCTACATGAGAGGTTACTTAGTCTAATTCTATATCTCTGCTGAATTACGACTGACAATAAATTTCAAGTCTGATTTGCAAAAGCTTTTTGCTTGCGCATTTGTTTGTCTCTCTCAATCAGAACTGTTGATGGATATCTGAACTGACACCTTTACTCTCTATCTCAGCTTATTTAGAGTAGGGAGTTTCTTTATGGAACACGCTTAATCAATTATTAATTTTTGGGCTGTTATCTTGATGTATATTTTGTTCTATTTCATAATCAAACAATTCTAACGCTGAAATTTAAGATTGTCTTATAAATAAATAGACGAAAACCTAAAAGATTTGAAAATAAAAACTCTATCTCACACTAACTCTCTTTATTGGCTCAATAAAAAGTATTTAACGTTGTATTTTTTATGTAGATGATTGCTCCTCATTTCTCTTCATCGACCATCAAAAGTCCACATGACCAGTGACAGAGCTTATTTAGTAATTACACTCCAAGACTGAGATACAGAAAACCCCGCTCCATCACCACAAATGGGAGTTACAGTGACATTGGGATTTAAAGTCTTGAAGTAAGAAGACTGTGGGTCGGGAGTGCTTCAGCCAGATACTTCGACTTTTGAAAGTAGGCAAAAAGTGGGAGGAATAATCAGGGCAAACATGTTGAAGACAGCGGGAAACAGCATGCAAAGAGATTCCCAAGTATTATTCCCCATTCCAGATGTAAGGCTTGTAATTGCAGCGGTACAGTTGTAATACCGTGCAATTTCTGTAAACCCATCGAGTCTCATTTATGAGGCCTTGCGTCAGTTTTGCGCTTCCGATGCGTCACTTTTTGTGGCGCATCGGCGGCGGAAAACATGCCTCCTGTTGTGCACTATTCACAAAGCGATGCATCTAAGCAGATGCGTAACTTTGTAAACCCCTGCACTACATTATACCTGCGTCAGGTATAATGTATGCAGGGGGGGGGCGTTCCCCCGCAAAAAGCCTCGTAGGAGTGACGCAGTGAAATCAATGAGATTTCACTGCGTTACTTCTAGGACGCTGTTGCGTCAAAATCTTACGCCTGCCTCACAGCAGGCGTAAGACTGACGCAGGCCCTTTCACATGGGGCTTTCCCCATGTGAAAGGACGCATTGCTGGAGTTGCGTCACTTTTGTAACACACTCCAGCAATGCGTCACTTTTGCTCCATACAGATACGTCAGAAATACTGATCAACCTGTAACTCCTTGAGACATGACGCATCATACATTAAATATGACGCATCAGATATGTCGTAAGGAGTGCGCACTGAGAAGTGACGCATCGCTGCTTTCACGCAGCGATGCGTCATTTCTCATAAATGAGGCCCTACACCTTCTTACCCAGGCGTAACTACCACTTCGCCTGTTTGCATCTGCTTATTAAGGGTTTGTGACTTCGAGAACAAAGTCCAACGAACCTTTTATACATTGAAAGAAAACTGAAAAGTGAAATAAATGTGCTTGAGGCGAAAACGTGAATATCATACTCAGTGTTCTTTGACAACAGCGCCACTATGACCTTGTTTCTTGCAGAGAGAATATTCAAGAGTAGCAAATATAACAACTAGGAATCTTATTAAAAATCCATAATTAATTCCCCTAATTGTTTACAGCAGCAAAGATGAAGATGAAATAGGCTGAGATTGGACTCCCGCTGTTCCTCGAATCTTTGTTTTCCTTCCCGAACGCCGGGCAATGTTTCTTTTATGTATTTTTTCTATGTCCCTTAAGTACAACTCTTCTGCATGCTCCAAGCAGGATGTACACCAAATGACTGATCGCAGGCATGTCTTTTTGACTGTATTACAGGGTTGTGCGCTCCCAGGATGTCCTTCATTATTTTGCCTGACAGAAGAACTGCTCTCAAGTTGATATTTCGCAAGATAAATGAGGCATTTCCTATCACCCAGGCAGCTCATTAAGATGACATGTTTTATTCCAGTGAAATCTGCTGATGAATTAATTAATTAGGAAACAGAGATCATATTATGTGAGCACATATTTTTTTTTATAAGCAGCACCCTTCAGCTTTAGTGTTTTGCTGTTCTCGCAAACACATGATATACGTCAAATGCCGAGCCCACTGTTGGTCAGATGTACGCTTTATGTCTTTTGGAGAATGATGACTCAGAGTGCAGAGTACGATGTGAATGTAAATCCCCTAATATCCAGGGACTCTTTTATACTACCACAGTCTTTGTAAAGTTTAAAGATGAGGACATATGGGCCCACATTTACTGAAGTTTTACACAGGTGGCAGGTGCTTTCGCAACTGAATGCAAAATACAAAATATAGTAGACATGTAATTACTATTGTAAAAGGCCACGTGTGCAGAACTAAATTATTTTGTGCTGTGCAAGCGCTTGTATACATTTTATGACACGTGCGTCGTGGTTTATTAAATAATCTGTTTAGTTGAGAAGTGGAGACGTCGGTTCAAAACTCGGCTTGAGCATTTGTCAGACATTTTTAAAATAAAGCGATTCAGTGCAAAGCACTGCATTTTCATGGAACACATTTTTTTTAAAAAAATAGTTGTACAGTATAAATTAGGTTTCCTCCCCAACTCGCCAAAGTACATGTTACCTTGTTACAAGTGACCCTTTAAACCAAACTACTCTGTTTTGTGTATTTGAAGACCTGGCCTGGGATACCTATAGTAAACTAAAATAGCTTGTTTCTAACGTGTTTCACTTCTTCTTGAAACAGTGCCCTTGCTATGTCAAACACCTTGAACATTCAATATCCCCTCTTGCTTAATTCGAATGGTATATAATTACTGACACCACAGGTAGACTTTAGAGAGAAAAAATGTTTTCTGTCTGAAATTGATATAAACAGATAATTTCCTTATGCCTGGACAGGGGTGTTTCTTCTCTGGCCCTCATTACACGTTAGGCCGATTAGTGTCACAGTGTATGGGACATTCGTCCGGATCACAAGGCACCTGATTTTCCTCTCCCCAATTTATTGGGTGAAGACAATATTAGATCCGCAAATTCATGCCTAGTCATAAAAAAATTCAAGAGGTCGTGTATCTGAGGCATTCTTTTGGTGATTTACCATTCTGTTCCTTGTTTATGGTTCTTGTGATTTTTTGTATTTTTCTGAATTGACTACTTTCCATCGCGGGCAGTTAAATGTCAGGGGTACTTGTGAGAAAGAAAGGCCAGTGAAAAAGCCACATGCCAGTGGCACTGCATAAACTCAAACCCACCAGGACGGACACCCTTCTACCCAGACTATAAATAATCACATGACTTTAATAAGTGCCACAAAGGTACTTAACACCCATTTTTTTCTGTTTCAACTCTTTATTAAAGTTGTACAGAGTAAACAGAACAACGTTGTAGCCATGGAGTATAGACAACATTCAGCACTCTGATATATAAGGACGGTGTGTCAGGTGATATCAATTCCCTCTGCGGTAATTACCTGGGGGTGGAGACGTGTATCATTACCCCAAGAAGAAAAAAAACGAAGGGCATGAAACAATCATTGGGCACTAGTTAAGAGAAAAATCAACATGAACTGAAAAGGATCAGTGTGAATATCCCAAAGCAAGGGGGCAGTACAATGCAGATTACCCAAGGGGGGTACAAGAAATGTGAATGTGTGGATGAATAGATCAAAGAAGTAAGAATGCGGGTGTGGGATAGGAAGGGTGAAAGGACTCACGCCGGGGAGAAGGGGAGAGGGGGGGAAGTGGTCGGTAGAAGGGGAGGGAAACAGGAGGTGGATAGAGGGGGAAGGCTACAGCACTTTAGTGCCAGTGGAGGAGTAGAGAAATGGGGGAATTAGTGTCCTAGGATCCCAAAATATAAGACAGGACGGAGATGAAATCTGAGGGCTTGACTAGGGGAGGGTCACTCCCTCCAGAATGGCGGGCAAATCACATTGCCAGTGGGCTTTCACCGGCCCTCCTGGTCTGTCCCAACTTTGTGGTCAGCGGAGGGTCCATGTGTCCCATGATTCACACAGTGTCAAGGATATATGAGATTCATACAGTACTGTAGGCGTCATATGAACTACTCATATGATGCCACATTGTGCATTGCAGAAAGTCCGTCGTCACAAGAGTGCAATTGTGGTAATCTCCAATGCTGGGAGATGCAAAGTTTAGCTGAGGTCAGCGCCACAGTGAGGAGTCTGCGGGTATGGACGGAAGTTCCCTGTGTCGTGTAGCATGATTAATGTGCACGATAGAGTGTGTGGAAAATTAAAGTAGCAACTGAGCATAGAACTGACTTGCATCCACAGACTTAGCACCTCTGGGCAGTCTTGGAGGATATGTGTTATGTCACAGTCAGGTGCTGTGCAGGGCCACCATTGGAAGTGATGGAGTGGGCCGAAGGCTGCAAGCTTTAGTGGTGTCCAGTACCAATTCAGGATCGTTTTGAAGAGATAAAACATCATCCTGAACTCATGGGTCCCCCTGTTCAGTTCCTCTGTTAGTTCCTCCCAGTCCTGCTCCTCAAGGTGTGTTTGGAGCCACCTTTGACATGTGTCGCGGAAGAGAGTCAGAAGGTGACGCAATGCAATTGCAGGTGTTTGACTAAAAGATTATAGCAACCTAACTACCCCCTTAATGGAGCCCCAGATGTTTAGCTATTAAGCTTTGGGGTCCAAGAACATTATGGAGGCAGTATCAAAGATGACCATACCACCAGCTTTGTGAGTGGTGGAAGTGAACCTCCTTTCGTAACACGGCAAATTACTTTGTGGCTTCATCTGCCACAAGGTCATTCGGATCGTTAATTCCAGATTTCCACCGCACCTCCCAAAGCATGGGAGAACCTTCGATTTTATGGCAGCATTATTCCATATGAGGGCATACAGTTGTAATCGGGTGTGACATTTCAGAAGTATCTGAGCTTTGTTCCATAGCCAAACCATTGTTTGCATAACAGGGTTAGGAGGAGATGCTGATGGGGCTCAGTAACAGTAGACGAGGTCCAGACCGGGGCTGCAGCCAGACATGTCCCATTTCAAGCCGCACCTGGGGTGACCGGCCCAATGTCCCAGCTCTAATGGAGGATATTTGGGCAAGGTATAGTGCAGCAATAGGCAGACCTATGTCCCCACTCTGGTGCTGGAAAATCAATTTAAATGTATTTAAGCTGGCAGTTTGTGCCCCAGACCAAGGAGAATATTCTCTTTGCAAGTGAGCGAAGGTTCTTAATCCTCACCGGGATGGGTAACATGCCCAGAAAGTAATTCAGATACTCTGTCCATCACCACCCCCTTTATGAATCGTTTTGGCCACCACAAGTGTGGAAGGGTATGCTCAGATGTGAGTCCCTTGCTCACTGCACCATCAGGATTCAAGCAAGCCGGGCCGAAGACGGCTGTAATGCCAGAAACCGGTCCCCGGAAGCTTGTTTCCTTTCCAGTAAAGAATTGGCTTGGTAGTTTGGTCTGCCCTGCTCCCATGATGCATTGGGCCAGGGTCAGACTGATTTGCATGTAGCCAGGTTCTGAGCTGGGATGGTGCAGTGAGCTAAAAAACGGTGATGGATCAAGCCCTGATCTTTTGACTGGGTAGGAGTGTTCTGCTTAATTCAGATACTCTGTCCATCACCACCCCTTTTATGAATCGTTTTGGCCACCACAAGTGTGGAAGGGTATGCTCAGATGTGAGTCCCTTGCTCACTGCACCATCAGGATTCAAGCAAGCCGGGCCGAAGACGGCTGTAATGCCAGAAACCGGTCCCCGGAAGCTTGTTTCCTTTCCAGTAAAGAATTGGCTTGGTAGTTTGGTCTACCCTGTTCCCATGATGCACTGGGCCAGGGTCAGACTGATTTGCATGTAGCCAGGTTCTGAGCTGGGATGGTGCAGTGAGCTAAAAAACGGTGATGGATCAAGCCCTGATCTTTTGACTGGGTAGGAGTGTTCTGCTTAATTCAGATACTCTGTCCATCACCACCCCCTTTATGAATCAGAAAGTAAGTGAAGCAGATGCTCACAACCATTTCCATGCCTCTATCCTCTATGTGATCCCAGAGGGACAGGTAAAGGTGGATCCATTTGGTGTAGTCTGCGGTGGTCTGAGCAAGGAGTGGATCCAGGTTGATAGGAACTACCCCTTCCGGACCTCTGGGCATGAAAATTCCCAAGTACTTCAAATGCTGCGGTGCCCACTTGAACAGGAAGTTCGCAATGGCTGCTTTGGTCATAAATCTGGTCATGGGTAAAGCATCACTCTTTTTCCAGTTAATCTGATATCCTGAGATAGCAGAAAAATCGGCAATAAGGGACATAAGGGCTGATAGGGAAGTATCCGCTCACATTAAAAATAGTTTTGACTGTCCTACTGCTGTGGGTTGGGGCTTGACAAATGGCAGCAGCCAGGGGTTCCATTGCCAACAAAAACAATAGCAGGAACAGGTGACAACCCTTGTAGGTGCCCTTGTGGACCAGAAATGGATCTGTGAGACAGCCTCCACAATTAATCCGCACATAGACCCTGACTTTTGAAATAAAGCCATAGCTGATGCTGAATTACAACAATGAACAGCACATGTAGTACCATTCAATGTGTTATGATGCCTTTTCAGCATTCAAAAAAAGGGATATAGCCACTTCTGGGAGTTCTTGGACATCCGGAGCAGGTGTGCTAGGGATCTTAGATGATTATGAGACATGCTTCCCAGAATGAACCCCACCGGGACTTATGGATCATGGTGAGGTGCCAATATACTAGCAAGAATCTTTGTGTCTAAGTTCAGGAGGGAGATGGAGTGGTAACTAGATGTGGGTGATAAATTCCGCTCCACCGGCAGAGTTCGTGGAGTTTTGCCCAGTCCTTGTTATGCTTGTAATGCAGAGTTCTGACAAAACTCCACCAACCACCATGTGGTGGAGTTTTTCTCGCACGCAGCTCACCAATGGTAAGTTGGTTAACGCAAGCAAGAATTGGGGTCCCCTAGCTTGGTATTCGGCCATTAGGAGGGCACCTGGTAAGATTTTCTCATGTTGGTGGTCGCAGCCGGTCATGAACTTTCGTGTGAGAATGCTGCAGCTCGAATAGAAAATCTAATTGAGTGGCAGCAAAGAAGCAGCACCCTCTGCTGCACCACATGGTGCCATTCATGCTGAATATCCTGTACCGAACAAGCTCCTGGAGCTAAAAATCAGAATGAGCAGTTTTCATGTAACTCAGCGGAATTCCAAGAGTGAAACTCTGCAAGTTCTCCACACCCTTAGTGATATCTACCTCAGAGTAATGGATCTCATCCAGGTTTCTGGAGGACTGAGATCAGCACCCACTTGGACATGTGTGAATGGGATACAGTCAGCCTCCTGAAAGGCTGTGTGGAGGCAATCAACAGTCTTCTCCTAAAGCCAGCGGGAAAATTCACCCAGAAAGTCATCTTCATACAGAGTATTATTATGGGAAACATCCTCAACAACGACTCTGGAACAACGAGTTCCGGAGTCACGAAAGCTGAACAACGACTTGCACGAACAACGACTTAGCCTGAACCACGTGCAAGTCGTTGTTCGAGGAGCTTCAAAACAGACACAGGTAAGAGGGTTTCGTTTCTAGGGGTTTGGGGGGACATGTTAGTTAGTTCGTTTTTAGGGTTTGTATTCGTATAAAGAAATAAAATAAATGTGAGTGAGGGACCATGGACAGATGAGGGGCGCCGATCTGAATACAAAGTGAAGGTAAATAAAAATCTAATTGCTGCATTAAAACATAATTTCAGTGATCGCTTTAAACAAAATCAGTATTGCGTTCCTTTTTAAATATTTTTACAAGCAGTTTCGTCGCAGTAGATGTCTCACTGTCACACAAGGTTAAGCTGCGTAAGCAGAATTTTTCGGATGGTGCTGCTTTTCTCTCCCATTACTCTAAGCAGATTTACCGACTATACTTTTTAATTTAGGTTCTACGGATATTTAAGAAGAAACCCATTTCAGGAAAGCTTCGCATCCCACATTCTCATCTGCTTCTTGATCTTTAACGCATTAAATAAACTCCTAAGGCAAACTTTCACAGGGAGTATTACCGATCACAGGACACAGGTTATTTTTCATTTTTGAAATGTTTGGTGTGGTTCGTAAAAGCGCTTGTTGACCAATTTCACTCCGTAGCCAATGTAGTAGCTCTATGCAAACATTTACTTAAAAAAAATAAAACTTTAAGGTAGGGACTTGTGACTGCATTTTTATTTTTTTTATAAATAATCTGCTATAATGTGCTTCAATATTACTGACAACTGGAAGAACAAGTGGTTAGCTATTCGGCGCTTGCAGCGTGCTCTTCTTCTTTAAGTTTATCTGCACGAGAGGCTGCGGAGTTTGCCTATACACATTGTTTTGGTGATTAAATGAACTTCTTGCTTTCACCTGGCAAGGCTGCAGCAGCTTGGCAGCGCGTGCCTCTGGGAACTCTATCGAGGATGCTGACATTATATTTGATGGAATATTTTCAGTGCGTTTGGTGTAGTGGTTAAACGTGGAGTTCGTGGTTCAGTAAGTCGTGGATAAATAATTAGTGGTTTGGCACAGGTCGTTGTTTAGCCTTCATGGTTCAGGCACTCGTGATTTAGTAGGTAGTTGTTTAGTCATACAACCCATTATTATACAGGAGTCAAGAGAAGGCTTTTGTTATTTCCTCTTCAGAGATCTCCCCACCCAGCAGTGTCACCCTTCAATATTGAGGCTTGAGAGGGGAAGGGCATCAAAGCAGGTGTTCACCCCGTCCATGTTACAGTCCGATATATATAGCTGGGTGTAGCATCCCCCAAAGGTGGTGGAAATTTGCTGCAGGGTACGGAGGACCCATCTTTTGTCATCTTTGATCATCATGAGGGCCCTAGCATCTTTATGAAGTAAGGCAGCTAAGAGCCGACCTCCTTTCTCCCCTTTTCGTAGTGGCAGGCTTGTATCCTGTAAAGTATGCAGTCTACTTAAGATATACAGAGGAAGTTCAGCTCAATTTTAGCCTGTTACAGCTTAGCCCATTCCAGTTTGTTCTCGGAGGATGGCTACCTGGTGTAGGTACGGGTGTGGGCCATGATGTAATGCATTAGGGTCCCCCATGTTAACACTCTAAGGGCCAGATGTAGGTAAATGTAATTTACTGATTCTTAAATACCGAATTTTACCGATTCGGTATTCAAAAATCGGTAAATGAGATGTAGGGAAAAAATCGGTATTTTTTACCGAATCTGTAACATTCGGTATCGGCCTTTCGGAAATTACCGATTCTGTATTTACCGAATCGGTATTTACCGAATCGGTATTTCCCATTCATCCCTATGGGCCAAAAGGCCCATAGGAATGCATTGGAAATACCGAATCGGTAAATACAGATTTGGTAAATACCGAATCGGTAAATACCGAATCGGAAAGCAAGCAAAAGTGAAACTTAAGACAACAGCCAATCAGGTGCAACCACCCTCCCCCTTCCTACCAGGAAGTGGCTACACAGGCAGCTGCAACTAATTAGAAGGTTCTGGAAAGGCAGTTGGAGCAGAGAGACTGGGAGCAGCAGCAGACAGAGTTTGTGCACTTTTAAACCTTAAACATGGCAAGCAGCAAGGACACAGAGCAGACAGAAAGAAAAAGAAAGCTCAAATTCAGCAGCATGGAGCTCCAGGTCCTTGTGGAGGAGGTGGTAAAGGTGCACCACAAACTTTTTGGAAGGCAGTCCCTTTCTGTGCCTGAATCAGCAAAACTGAAGATTTGGCTTGAAATCCTTGAGAAAGTCAATGCAGTGGGAGTGACCACCAGAGTCACTGAAGTGTTAAAAAAGAGGTTTCATGACCTAAGGAGCCTCACAAAAAAAAAATTGCTGACCACCACAAACAGGCCTCGCAAACAGGTGGAGGAAAGAACACAGCACCCCCCTCACTGACCTGGAGGAGATGGTGGCCACAACCTTGGAGCCAGAAAGCATCCACGGACTGGGAGAAGTGGACAGCTCGGCGAAAGCTGCAAGTAGAAAATGTAAGATGCATGCACAGCAATCCCCCTCACACCCTCATCCATCCCTCACCCCTTGAAGCTAAATTACCCCAGTCCCAGTGTGTCTGTGCAAAACAGTAGCAATGCATCATGGTACATGTAGTCAGTTAATGAAAGACCATGTCATACAGCACAGTAACCACCAAGTTAGGCAAATGTTTGCAGACATAACGAAGGGCAGGCAGCATGTAATAAGTGCAATTTCCTAAGTTTAATTGTAGTGCCGTGAGACATTTGCACCTAGCTGATATGCGCTCATATGTCCACAGGTCACACATCCAGAAGGCTGTCACAGGAGGCAGAAGGCACGGCACCCGAGAGGGATGAAAGTCATGAGCCAGGTCCCAGTGCATCACAGGACACAGGTGTACCGAGTGCGCAGCCACCTTCCCAAGAACCTGACATCACTGAAGAAATGCAGGCATCCCCAAGACCATCACAGTCCCCACTATTGTTATCTTCACCAGAAATGCCAGCATCACTGGATATTCAAACACCTGCAGCATAACCTAGCAGGAGGCATGTTGTTTCCCCAGTGATGGAAATGGAGACAGCTGCTGGTGAAATGGTGGGTGAAGGCTCACACAACTTGCCTGGAGCTGACATCTCTGCCACACTGCAGCCTAGCGCAGTGCCTGTACCTAGTACCACTAGACGCCGCACAGTACAAGGAAGGAGTGGAGGTGCACATGGGGAGGGGTCCAGTGTCTTCCAAGGCCTGGAGGGATCCATGGTCAGGATTCAGAGGATGCAGGGCAAGGGCATCATGTCCTGTCAAAGACAAATGCGCAACCTCAATATCAACATGCAGGAAATTGGTAAGGGCATCAGGGAACTGGTGGAAGTTAACAAGAACATGGGTACAGGGATACATGACATGACCCAATCCATGCAGCAACTGTGCAAAAAACTGGACTCTGAAATAACATCAAGGCGCAGGGAGAAGCAGCGTGCACAGAGAACTGAGAAAGCTATTCACCGCCTGGCAACAGCCACATCCCTGCTATGCAGGCGTAGCATGAACAGTCAGGAAGTCCTGACTCAAAACAGCAATCACCTGACAAGGGGCATAGCCGGAATGACCGGTGCGCTAGAGGCTCTACTTAATGCTCAAACTGCACAAACTGCTGCTATTGACATGCCGGAGAGTGAAGGTAGCACCAGTAGGAGCAGCATGGCAAGCCCCCATGTTGTAGAGACAAGGAGGAGCAGCAGGCAACTGGGTGAGGGTACAGGCCAAACACCCAGTGAACAGAGTGAGGCACATACACCTGCCAGTGCAAAGCGTGGCCGCAAATGAACAGTTATTAGTATGGGCTACTGCCATTGGACAGACAATTTAGAAGTTTGAAAGTTTGTGTTGCACATTTGTGCCATTTAAACCTGTGTAGTGACAATATACAACCACGGTGGGTGCATTCAACACCTGTCTGTGTGTGTTTACTCACTGTGAGCATTGCAGTGAAATGCTTACTGGTGCACTTTTGTTCTTTAACATACCTAGATATCTACTACATTAAACAAAATTTTGTGCTTTCAACATAGGTCTCAGTCTCATTACTTACTCAGAAATAGTTGCGTGTAATCTCCTCACGTCTGTATCTGCCATCACTTGGTGTTGACACTCCAGCAGGTTGTGTTTCAGGCACAGCAATGTCGTCGTCATGATCCTCATAGTCTGACAACTCCACCTCAGTACCCTTCTTCACAGCAAGGTTGTGCAACATAGCACAGGCAGCAATGATCTTACAGCAGGTGATGGGGGTATACTGCCTTGCACCTCCACTCTTGTGCAAGCACCTGAACCTGCTTTTCCAGATACCAAACGTACGCTCCACGACATTTCTTGTGCTCTTGTGGGCCCGGTTATATCTCCTTTGGCTGGGTGTTGAGGGGTTGAGGTAGGGGGTGAGTATGAAGGAGCGGAGGGCATATGCACTGTCTCCTAAAATGAAATGGGAATACATTACTCACATGCATACATGTACTTCTTACTGCAATACGTGTTATGGGGGTCGCACACTGTGTCTCACCTAGGAGGTATCCTTCACCAAATTCCCCTGCAGTCAGCCGTGCATAGATGCTGCTGTTTTGAAATATATAGGAGTCGTGGGTACTCCCAGGGAATTTTGCCACAAGGTCAGTGATGGCGCACTTTGCATTGCAAATCACCTGCACATTGATGGTGTGCGTTGACTTCCTGTTCCTGTATATATATTCGGTGGCAGCAGGGGGACAAATGGGAATGTGCGTGCCATCAATGCAGCCAATTATATTGGGGAATCGTGCCATCTGGTAAAAGTCAGATTTTGTTTGGACCAGTTCAGCATGGGTTGCAGGAAAAGATATATAATGTTCCATCCTCTGTAACATGGCGTCAAGGAATTTGTGGAAAAACCTTGACAGGCTGATCGGGGTCACCCCACCTACCGCAGCAACCACACTCTGGTAGCTCCCAGACACAAGCAGGTGTAGGCTGCACAGCACCTGCACGTGGGGTGAAATAGCGTGTGCCCTTGGGGTAGTATGCTCCAACAGTGGGTGGAGGTCCCTGATGAGGTCCGTGATGGTGTCTGGGGCCAACCTGTACCTCTGGAGTATCTCTGCCTCTGTGAGCATGAACAGGGTGATCCTCTGTCTGTAGACCTGCTCCTCTCTCTGCCATTCCCTCTCTCCTTCCTCCTGTAGCCGTAGCCGTCTTGCAATGACATAAAATGCCGCCATTGTGCAAGATGAATTGCATTTTGGGTCAATTTTTATAGGTTGCACCTGGTTACCACCTGATTTCAATCCATGGTAAATACCGACTCGTAAATACCAAATTTGAAGCAAATTCGGTATTTCAGAGCTTACCTACATCTCATTATTCAATTTTACCACTTCTTATTTACCGATTCGGTATTTAACCGATTCGGTAAATTTACAGATTCTGTAAATATACCGATTCGGTAAATTTACCGATTCGCAAACCATTGCGATTCGGTAAATGTACCGATTCGGTAAATTAGCCGATTCGGTATTTTACCGATTCGGTAACTTTACTGATTCGGTAAATTTACCGATTCGGATGATTGTCGGACTCCTACATCCCAAATGCTCAATACCGGTAGGTAACGGCCGAAAATACTAATTTTCGGCCGTTACCGACCGCTATTGGGCTACCTACATCTGGCCCTAAGTGTGTTTGACAATGCAGCATCCCGCATCATTTGACCTCTGAGAGTGGGCTTAGCTTCTGCGCCAAGTTCAGGGAGTCGGTGAGATATGTGGGCATGTGTGATTTCAACCCTTTTTTCTCTCAGGGTATCCTAAAGTGAACAGCATCAAGAAGCCATGGTTTCCAAATGGGCTGCTGGTGCTATAGCCATTTGTTAGGCAGACCAGAGCATGGTCCAAAAGGGAGCCGGGCAAGATCACACAGTCCAGCCCTGTGGAGGTGATCGACTGGGAGATTAGGAAGCAAACAAAGTGAGACTTCGTACCATGTACTGCATATAAGAATAAATATTCCCTCTCAGTCAGATGAAAGAATCAACAGTGGTCCCGAAGGACTTGGTCTTCAGGGGGATCCCAGAGAAAGGCCCTATGCTTCTTATTTTAAGCATCGATGGGGCCTGTGTGGTACAGGACAGCATCAGGGGATACATTTCAATATCTGCCAAATATCATATGGGAAGGTTGGAGTTCTGTAAGGGGCCTGTTGAGGTGGGGAATGAAGGCGGTCTTACTGCCTGTTGAGTCATAAACGGAGCCCACACTAAACACCTTTGTACCAACCCTAAGCTTGGCAATTATGTAGCACCCTTCATCATCAGACCCGGTGTTTAATACCGTACAAGGGAGGGCTTTATGTAGGAGCCTGGAGATGTCACAATTCCTAGAACCTGGGATAGGAGCATCCAGTTCCTCAGTCCCAGGTGCTGCAGACAATCTTTCCAACATAGTCAGGTTTGAGCTTAGCTGACTCTTTTGCTTTGAGATGTGCTTCTTGTATAAGGGCTATGTCCATATTTTTAGAGGTCAAAAAGGACAATATCTTCTAGCGTTTGGCGTAGGACATTAAGCTATTGACATTGAGCGAGATGATAGATGAAGGTTGGGAACTCATGATGATAGCGGGCAGGAAGACCCATTATTATGATCAGCAGTAGGGGGCATGGAAGATGGGACAGGAGGGGGCAGATAAGCAGAAGGAGGTGATGGTAGCCAGCCCGGGAAATGGAAGAGAGACAAGACATGCAGTAGGGGCAGGTGGGGTAGGGATGGAAGAGGGAAGGGCCCTATAAAGTGTGCCATAAGTTATGACATAGAGATTGACGGCAATGACGGACAGGGGGATGCACCTCTGGGCCGAACACTGAACCAGGCTAGACAGGACAGACAAGGCCTGTGGGTCCAGATAAGGTACAGAGGTGTGTAGGAACTGTCTTCAGCTGATAACTTCTGCTTGAGGAGACAAGAGGGAAGACCAGAGGGTTCATAGAATGATTGATTGTGCATGGATTAACCAGGCCATTACCTAATCGAAGTGGAATAGATGAGAGGAAGGGGGGATGTAGCATGGAGACAAGGGACTCCAGTTACTCAATGCTAGTGTAACATGCCCCATGTAAGTTACTGTGCTGGAGAAGCAGGATAATAGAGAGTAAGTGGGCAGAGCAGAAGTGTGCGTCTGAGCTCAAGTGGTCACTGGGTCATCACAGTGTCCAGATACCATAGTCTGTTGCACAGCTGTGGTCAAATTCCAGGTTACCCCATAGGATTTTACCTGTTCCCAAGTTCGAAGTTCAGAGGGTGGGGGGGAGGGGAAGAGGAGAAAATCCCAGCGCCCCATGGGCAGAGAAAGGACATGGGCACCTAGGGTTAAGCTCCTCAGGACCTGGCTGGAGGTGGTAGCTCAGTTCCCCAGTAACAAGTCCCTGAAGTGGGTCATATTATGACATGAAAAAAACTTCGGAGGCGCAAACATGAAATCTGGAGCAGAGATAAACAGCATAAGTAATTTAAATGGTACATCACCATATCTTTCCAGGCAGGGCTCTGGTGAGTGGTTTAACATGGCAGGGAATACAAATACCATGCATGACATGTAGCATATAGGAAGTGGGGGCCGCCAACATGACCACCTTGGTGCAACAGTGTGAGGGGGTCATAGCCTCAGATGTGAAACATAACGTTGCACGTGTAATGCTGGGCATGGATGTTGGCAAGAGGTGGCGTTCCATCTATGTGAGGTTAGAGAATTCCGGTCATGTTCATCAAAGAAGGTGGGTGGTGGGGTAGTCCCAGTGGCCTCTGATGTGGGGGTCTTCAAAGTTGATCTCAACTTGTCTCTCTTGTCCACTTAGGTGAGTGCTTCTGCTGTGTGGAATGCTCTGCCTCTCTCAGATTGGTTATTGTGCAATTGTTCATTTTAGATGGGCTGACCCTCATCACCTGTTGTTCCCCGGTCAAGCCTTTGTGACAATATAGGTAATGTCTCCATGCCAGAAGAGGCCAAGGAGCCCAAAAAACTGAGATAATTCAGCTAGGTCATGGTACTCCCTGGAGTGGCCTCCAATTGTGATCCACATGGTAGCTAAACCTGGGCAAAGCACTACACTACGCTCGCTTAGTTTGTGAAGTTTGTGCTACTTCGCACTACGCGAACTACACGTAGCACAGCGCAAACACACGTAGCGTAGTGCAGCTGTCATTTTTTCTTGCTCGCGGTCCTCAACGTCAAGTTGGTGCACTGTGCAAGATGCTGCTTTCAATGATTGCACAGTGTCGGATGCTTGCCTGCACTGTGCAATCATTGAATACAGCATCTTGCACAGTGTGAAGAGGGTACTACGCAGTTTGCATAGTGCTACGCGTAGCTCGCGTAGCTCGCGTAGTGCGAAGTGCACGTCACGTAGCTACGCGTAGCGCTACTTCGCGAACTACGCCCAGCCCTAACTTTGGTAGCTGGCTCAAGCAGCATATATTTGATGTTCCATTTCTACAGCTGAGATCATAGGGAAAGAAAGGCTTTCCTTGTGGTATAGGTCTCTGAGGAAAAATCGGCTGTGACATGTAACCAGTAGCCATCGACATCAAAGGGGCCATGTTCACCGACTTCTGCAAGGATAAACCTAGTATGGCAAGCTGGAGAAAACAGGCTACCAAGGGTTGGGGTTTGTTGGGTGAAATGGAATGATCACAAGGGGAGTGATCCCAGATTCTATGTGCCTCTGTATTTCCAGTAGAGGAGTAAACGAGGACCAGTGATATGGGGTATTAAGTCCAAAAGAAACGATTTAGCATACTTTTTTCCAGGACATCATCAAAGTGGATGTTATCATGCCATATTTGGTCTTCCAAGTCCATGAGCTTGTGGTGGAGGATTTGGGCAGAGGGAGCCAGCATCTCCAGGCAATCCACATTGTCCTCAGTCACAGACAGATTTTGGTCCAGTACATATACTCAGGCTTGGAATAAGCTGATTTCGGCCTTGGCGTTTTTGACCTTCCACGTAAGGTCCATAATATTCAAATCCATTGACCATGGTCAAGTGCAATGGACATGAGGTCCTTTAGAATAGCATCGATAAGGGCGTTGGAGAGGCAAGAGTCACCTTGACTCCCCCCACAGCCTCTGTAAAGAGCAGTTGACAGGAGAGTTTCCCTGATCCTATCTCCAAGTTTTGGGTACGGTAAGCAGCGCATGGGCCAAGAGAGGGAGGGGGGCCTCTGTCTTGTAGCATAATCAGCATGGAGGTAGCGGTTGTTGGCTGGTCCACCATACCCAGGAGTCCAACGGTGGCCTATGGCAAGATGGTCCTAGTGCAGAATAGACATAATTAGTGATTCAAAACATTGGAGGGCTCAGGAGGAGGCTGGCTAGGGCGGACTGTCTCTGGATACATTTTGTCTTCCTAAAGCTAGTGGGAGCAGTATCAGCTGCACCCCACTGTATCCTGGGCACAGTGGCTTATGGCACCTTGCACCAATCTTTAACTGGGTGAAGTGGAGTCTCAGAGATGTCCCATGATGTGTACAGTACACACAGTACCTGGCACCAGGCAGTAGGGGAGGAATAAACAGGGCCACATGCAGTAGTGGGACACAGCAGTGCACCACAACCCGGCTGGCCATCAGACGAAGAGGTACTGGTGCTCCACAGTGGCTTTGCCCTCTGTTCAGCGAAGGTCTGTAATAGCCCACACTTCACTCATCCGAGCGCGGTGTACAGCCATGTGCCTCTCTGGGGAGCCATGCACCTATGCCAGTGAAGGATTGGGGGAGGTGGCTGAAGCTGGCATCTCTTTACCAAAGGAAGTTGTGCAGGATGGCTGGGCATGCGCGAGATCATGCCTTTCCCTCAGTCGCCCAGAGTCTCAGAGAGCGGAGGCCATCTTGGTCTGTGGTGTGGCTCCACCCCTAACAAACAGATTTTAATATGAACAATCATGGCTCTTGTAAACATATGAACTGGTGTTATAAATTGGGTTACTGGTTGACAGGGGTGTGAGCACTGGTCAAGTAGCAATCACAATCCTGAGAGGCACCACTTGGGGCTCAGGAACTCACTGAAGACCGGTACAGGAGGTGTTCAAGAGCATTTTATGTCACTGAGGCTCAGATCAGGAGACCAACAGATTAACCCTTTGAGTCACTTAAGGTACTTGGTTTAAGATTGAGTTGCAGGTCTAGTTCTTCTTCACCAGACAAGAGGGCAGCAGGTAACCACAGTAGAGCAGAAGTTCCTTTAGAGCAGTAGTCCCACAGAGGGGCAGTCCTTGTAGCAGCACAGCAGTCCCCCTTCCTGGCAGAGTATCCACAGGTCCAGAAGTGTATTGAAGTGGTGGTGTCTGAGGTCCTTCTTTTATACACAGCTGTGCCTTTGAAGTGGGGAGAAGCTTCTACATGCATGCCATTGAAGTTCACAGATACCCGGCCTTCCCTGCCCTGGCTCTAGACTACCTACAGGGAATATGCAACCTTTTATGTGGAATCAGGCCATAGCCTACTCAAGTGTAAGTGGGATTGTGCCCAGCTCCTTCCTCCCATCCTGCAAGTGATTGGCCCATGCAGTCACACCTAAGCACCCATTGTGTGTGACTGACTAGGAGGAATACAAAAAGCCCAGTTATGTGGCCAGAGACAGGCTGCATATACCAAATGGCTAAGGCAAGAAAAGGACAACTTTATATAAGTGTCATTATCAGAATTGTAATAAAAAATCTGAATTCACCATATGCTAGATTTTTTAATTAGAATTCCATAGAAACCATACATGAACTGGTTGGCTCTCATCATTTGGAAATTACACTTATAAAATGTAATAAGGCAACTACAATGGACTTATAAGTCATTTAAATGTGCCCATTAGGTATAGGCCAATGTTACTGAGTTTTAGGGAAATATTACAAGCACTTTAGCACTAGTTAGCAGTGGTAAAGTGTGCAGAGTCATATGGCTAACAAAAACAAAGGCAGCAAAATCACAAGGGTGAAGGCAAAACTTTACGGAGAACCACACCAACAATGCCAGATCTAACATGTGTCCTTCCCACCTGAAAGTTGTGAGAAATATCCAACCCCTTGGGCGTTCTCTTCACTAAGGTGGAAGAACCTGGAGAGACCATCAGCACTGGTGCGGTCTGTTCCAGGATGGTGTGCCACCATAAAGTCCATTCCCTGTAGGGAGAAGGACCACTTCCACAGTTTGGGATTCTCACCCCTCATCTGCATTAATCATCTGAGGGGTCTGTGCTCTGTCTAAACCCGGAAGTGAGCACCAAACAGGTATAGTCTCAGCTTTGTCAGTGCCCAGACCACTGCAAAGACTTCCCTCTCTATAGTACTCCATCTCTGTTCCCAGGGAAGTAACCTCCTACTGATGAAAGCTACAGGTTTATCCAGGCCCTCTTCATTCGGCTGTAGAGAACATCTCTTATGCCATTCTCTGAGGCATGTGCATGCACAATTAATTCTTGAGAGGAGCCAGGGACCTTGAGCATGGGTGCTGTGCACATATCCTCCTTTAGAGTGTCAAAGGCTTCCGGCCACACCTCTGTCCAGATCACCTGATGTGGCTGCTTCTTGGAAGTCAGCTCTATCAAGGGTACAACGATTATGTCATACCCCTTAACAAATATCCTGTAGTAGCAGGTGAGGCCCAGGAAGGCTTTCATCTTTGTCTGGTTCTTGGGGGGAGAGGGGTTCCAAGAAGGGGAAACTAGGAACAAGTATATAATAGTCACAAAACGTCATACTTTCCAGGACAACATAATGATAATTATTCAAAAACCATTGTGCATTGTTACTTAATGAATTACTGTATCAAGATTCAATTAATTTTATATATCAAAAAAATATTTATATTGGGGATATATTGTGTTTTTTTCATATATCAAAAACTATTCTTACTTTGTAATAAAACCATTTGTACATCACAATAAGGCTAATTATATCCAACGCTATCGTATATTCAAGGAGAGAACAGTGCAGTTCAATTATACAGTTAATTCACACAATTGATTTGACAATTACAGACAATGTATATTTGTCAACAGTTGAAACATCCAGATGATTCATGGACAAAAATGGAGAGATGTCGGTAGATGCAAGCTACACGCGTTTCGGCAAGTTGCCTTCATCAAGGGACCGTCTCAACTTTCTCTATAGCTGCATGATTACAAAATTTGTATGCAGTGGGACAACAACAATGGTTCTGCTGTTAAGGTTCCAATTCGTTTAGAAAGACAGTGTTTGTGGGCCTTATATTCATAATGCAGTATAAATAGTTTAAAAAGATCGATGTTTCCATTGATGTTCTAGGGCACAACCGGATCATTTACATTTTCTTTGTCTGAGGCAATTTATTGGAATTGCGTGTCTCGTTTTAACATAACATAACTTAACATAACATGTGTATTTGTAAAGCGCACGTTCACCACTACGGGCATCTTGGCGCTGAATAACAGATGTTTGTTGTTACCCAACTCAATGGTACTCATTTTATCGACCTCAGATGGATGAAAGGCTGAGTGGACCCGCCGGGATTTGAACCTGTGACCATGAGGTCGAACACAGGCCCCTGCAGTAGACGCATTAGCCCACTGAGCCACCAGACCCGGCTTAAGGTGATGTGGACTGAGGTTCCCATGTTCCATGCGGTGAACTTCTATAAATTTGTATGTGTAGCCGTTTCTGCATCCGTCCCGGCGTGGCTCCAATCAGAAAAAAAAAAAGGAGGGAGATTCCAAGCCAAAATGGGTGCAATATTGGCCCACAGGTGCTGCACCATGTCTCCTCCCACTTGGTGACTTAAGTAGACCACTGACCCCTGCCCTATCTGGCACTTCCTGGCCTTGATAGTCCAGTGAGGGATAAAAATTAGATTACCCATGCATAGGGAGTATCGGATCTATATTATGTTAGCATGATGCCTCTATATGTACCCTCTTTCGCTAAAACTATATGTGTATATTTTATATGTGCTTGCAAGGGGGAAACGTTTATTCGCTCCTTGCGTATCTATTGCTAAACAGAGTAGGCCGTGAACCATACAGACACTATTTTCCAACTCTATGCTCTAACACGGGCTGTGATCACGTGTTAGTCTCCGGTAGCTGTCAAGCCCCAGTTCATCTGAATAACTGGAAGCAGCTGAATGTAGGCTGTTTACTCGACTGTCCTGAGACTCAAGGTCTCATATGGCTTTGGGTGCGATAAGCGCATTCCTGGAGGCGCTGTGCATTCACTTCCGGGCACCAAGACGAAAGGGAGTCACCCCTCCTGACCTTCCCAGTAATAAATAGATAAGCTTTGAACTAATCATGTGTGCCATATGGTCCTTTCCTGGAGCTCTAAGGCCAACTGGTGGTTTTCCTTTTACAGTGATTATATGGGTTGAACTGAAAAGTATATAACCTCATGTTTGAATGCGAGCCAACAGACTTCTCCACGCACCTGATGGGTGAGGGTTGGAGAGGCTAGAGTATTTTTGCTTAATAAATGATTGAACTTTCTTCACTGCCAACTGACTGATTATTGGGTAATGGGATTGGGGCTATTGGTAGGTATAGCCCTTTATGTTATTTTTATGGTACTTCAGTTGGTGACTCTGGTGGGCCTCTGTGATAGGGTCGTCCTTCCCGTAACTGGGTGGAAAGGACAACGAAAGGGGGGCTATGGTCGAGCGGGTGGACAGACCGAAATTCTTTGACTTACTCCGCTATCGCGATCAGAGTGCCCCAGCTGCTAGTGACCCTTCGCCGGAGTCCACGGGTGTAACCCAGTAACTGACCGTGTTGGTGTTCAGGAGTTGGCAGTGGATACGCAATTGTACCTGGGTACACCAAGTGCGTGGATTGTTTTGGGTGTCTTTTGGAACGCGCTGTTGAGCAGTGCTTTTGAAGCAGTTAACTGTGTAGAATTTGGTGGTCGGTGTACCACAGAGAATTTTGGGGGTGTGACGGGGCAGCATTGTGGCTGCACGGGTAGATACTCCATGGACTTGCTTTTGTGAACAATAGAGACGCTGATTGGTCGCCTTGGTGTGGCTCGTGTGGTGCGCACCCGGCCGGATTGGTCTCGGAAAGGCTTGTAGTTGAACCTGGGTAGCCTTGGGGACATATCTGAAGTGGTCCTAAGGAAGCGGGTTTAGTCAGAATAGTCCCAAGGGTGAACCAGGAAGACTGCCGGATGGTCTGTAGGACAGTCTGTGGTTATACCTGTCCGACGGCCTCTGGGTAGTCTTTGGACTGCTTGATTTTGGTATCCGTTGGTCTGGAATCTGCATTGGTTGATTCTCCATGAACAGGAGTCGACGGGCTCTGTTCTTTGTTTGGAAAAACAGAAACGAGACATGTTATATTGAATATCTTTGTATGTACATATATTATTGTTCTATGTATGTTTGAATATGAGTAAGGTTGAATATGTTATGAATGTTTGAACATGGCCATGTTTGGAAGAATTTTTTTATGATTGAATGCGGAATACATCAGGAAAAATCTGCTTGGGGATTTTAACCTACACGCGGAGGATGACTTTGATTCAACCAATCTTAATTCCCTCTCTACCTTATCTGATGGCGGTTTAAATCAACTGGTCTCCGGCCCGACTCACAAAGCCGGACATACCCTCGACCTGATCTGCTCTAACCTGGCGAACATTACCATTAGCGAACCCTATCCAGTGATCTGGTCAGATCATTTTTTTATTCCTTTTTCCATCCTCCTTTGCCACCAAGATAGACCCAGGCTTCCGGCCAAGACAGTAGGCCGTAACTGGAGCAAGATCTCCCCAGATAGTTTAGCACTACATCTCACCACTCTCGTCCCTATGGATGCCACTGACTTGGACTCTAGGATAACTAATTTCAACAGCTGGATCACCTCCGCCATTAATCTCCTAGCTCCCATCAGGCCCATTAAAACTTTCCAAGCCGCCCCTTCCGTGCCTTGTTATTCGGACGAACTCCGTAAGTGCAAATCTGCCTGTAAGCTTTTGGAGCGACGATGGAGACATACATACTCCCCAGACAGTAAATTGAAATATAAAATAGCCCTCAAAGAATATAGAAAGAAGATAATCGACCAAAAAAGGATCTACCTGGAGGAAAAAATAAAGAGAGCACAAGGCTCTTCGAGGGAAAATTTTAACACTGTCAGAACTTTCACCGATCCTATGGCTCTTAAACGCCAAACCCCGGTGTCACAGTCCCTCTGTACTCGCCTTTCAGATTATTTTGAGGAAAAAATTGCCACCATATATGACTCTTTCCCTTGCACTACCAGCTCAAACCTTAATGATATACACACAGCCCACCCAGAATCTGCCCCTGTCTTCTCAGATTTTGAGGAGATCTCTTTAGATCGCTCTTTGGCAGAACTATTAAAATGCAGATCAAGTTCGCCAATTGACCCCTGGCCGGCCAAACAATACAAAGCCTTGGCCCCTCTCCTTAATCCCATATTGAATGGCATATGGAATGATTCCCTTAGGACAGGCACATTCCCGGAGTCCTGGAAGCATGCCCGACTAGTCCCTATCCTCAAAAAGGCCAACGCAGACCCTAATGAAGCAGCCAATTACAGGCCTATCTCCCTTTTACCCGCTACAGCCAAGGTACTCGAAAAGCTAGTGCACCAGCAACTAGCGACCTTTTTTGAAACCCAAGGACTATTTCATGACTCACAGCACGGGTTTAGACCAGGCTATAGCACTGAGTCGGCCTTGATAGAGATGGCCGAATCCGTGCGTTGGAAGCTGGACGGAGGTGCGAGAGCGGTGTTGGTGCTTCTTGATTTGTCGGCAGCGTTCAACACCGTCTCTCACCCCGTCCTACTTGATCGCCTTCGGTCCAAAGGCATTCAAGGCAAGGCCTTGGAATGGTTGTCCTCATTCCTATCTAATCCGACACAGGCAGTGTTTACCCCCCTACACCTCAGATAGCCGCTTGCTTAAGTGGGGAGTCCCTCAGAGCTCCTCTTTAAGCCCCTTACTGTTCAATGTCTACTTTTCCCCCTTGACCGAGTTAATTGCCAAATCAGGAATTAAAGCGACCTCGTATGCTGATGATATCCAGCTTTTATTTTCTTATGACAGTCCCACCCAGTCTACTTTCGATCCACTAAAAGACTGTCTTCGTAACATCGCCCACTGGATGGATAACAACTTTCTGCGGCTTAATGCTGGTAAATTCGAGGTCCTCTTTTTCCATCGACCTGAGCATGCCTCCCTCCCCCATGGACTCAGTGAAAAACCTAGGGGTTAGATGGGATTCTAGCCTCTCCTTTCATAATCAAGTCCAGGCAGTATCTGCAGCATGTTTCTCTAAAATCAGGATGATCAAGAAATGTATCAATTTCCTTCCAAGTAACACCCGGAAAACCATTGTTCAGGCGTTGATAACATCACACTTAGATTACGCCAACGGCCTGTACATCGGACTCGCTTCTGGCCTCTGCCACTGGCTACAGACAGTCCAGAATGCGGCAGTCTGGCTGGTCTGTGGCATCTCCCTTCGAGAGCACATCTCGCCTCATCGGCAAAGACTTCACTGGTTACCAGTCCAAAAAAGGGCTGCATTTAAAGCCCTTACACTGGCACACCGTGCAATCAAAGGAGAGGGGTCAGCTTACCTCTCCTCCTGTCTCCGCCCCTACAGCAATGCCAGACTCCTCCGATCCAGCTCAGAAAACCTCCTGATTACCCCCAGATTTAAAAAGTACACTCTGGGGGGAAAACCTTTCAGGTATGTGCTTCTTCTCTCTGGAACAAACTCCCGATCTCCATTCGGATGATTCAGGAAGAGCTACCTTTTCGCAGAGCACTGAAAACATTTCTCTTCTGCTAATTTCATCTAAGTAAGACCCAGCAAACACACAGAAGCGCCGGGACACCCCGTTGGGGTAGCTGCGCGCTATGCAAAAAACACTAAATAAACAATCATTATGCCACGTGTTCGTAAATTGGATGCTGTTGCCGCCCTAATGATACGCACTTGGCCAAAAGTCAACCTGCCCCGCCTGAGGGCAGCCCGAGTTATGATATGTATGTAAAGCATGATGTTACACCTCTCTTGTTTAATACACTATGGCATAAATATACTAAGGACAATGTGGAGTTGCAATGGCCTTTAACCGGGTCTTTTGATGAGAAAAAGATAAATTTCCTGCAGGATCGATTGTTTTCTAAACGTAGTCGACAGTCAATGTTTGATTCCCTAAACATATGGCAGAAGCAAGCAAAGCGTAGACGTATACGGGAGGAGAAATTATCCAGAACGAAGGGAGGTCAGACGATTACGCAGAAAGCCATTGCTTATGATAAAGCTCGAACCGAACCAGGAATTGACTGTGCAGATAGGGAATTTAGATTGCAAGTGGATACGACCTATGTGGCTAGGACTGAAGTGGAGGATGAAATGGAGGATTTGTTGGATACTCGTCCCCCTCCACCTTATGCCCCACAATGTATATATCCCGTCGTTCCCCCTACTCCAGTACCGGTCCCTTCAGCCTCTGCTCCTGTTGTTTCCTCTTCCCCTGTCTCTCCGGAAACATCCTCTGTTTTATCTCCCTCTGTGTCTGAGACAGCTACCTTATCGCCTGTTACATTGCCATCTTCTGTTATGTCCACAGCTGTTTTGTCTCCTCTACCCCTGCATGGGCTTCCCATTCCGCGAGCACGACCCCATCCTTAGCTGCTTCAACTCCATCTCGTGCTCCGGGGAATTTGGACACACGAAAGCTGTTTACTCGTTCGACCGTAGGACTAGATAAGAAACAGATGGTTGAAAATCAGTCATCCCAGTGGATGCGACATCCTATTTATGCCATAGCTGATATATGGAGCACGCTTCGAGACTTTGAGCCTGTTATGCAGCAACATGCCCTGAAACATATGGCCACATGTCTTATCACTTTATGGGAACAGTGTTTTGCAGGAGGGATGGCCCCCCAAGTGATGTATGATATTCGGGACAGGTCTCATAAGTCTGAACTTAGACCAGAGGAAGTGTACAAAAATGTCGAGGTTTTATTAAGTTATCGAGGGCGGATGCACCAAAAATGTTCCTCATGAGCCTCTCAGCACCCTATGCGAGAAGTCCATCCTATCTTCCACCCTGAAATACCGAGATTAAAAAATGATCAGAATGTAGTGACTAGACCTCGTGTAGAGGCACAAGTGCAGGAACAATGGGTTTACACCCCCTGGAAGAGGAGTGAAGTCCTCTCGTAAAAAATCACGACTACCTGACCCCCGTAAGAACCCCACGGCTTATTATAAAGAACTCACAGAAGCGTCTTCCTCAGCCGTTATGACCCTGGCTGACATAGAGCTATTTTTTGCATTGCTAGTCCCTGTTGATGTATTGCGTCAGTTGCATGATCAGGACCATGTGCAGGAGTTGGGAGAAACATGGGAATAGATAAAAGATTGGGATAAGGAACGTAAGCTTGGTGATAAACCAAAAACCGAACTATTGGCGTTACCTGGCCGTATTATTACTTACATGCATTCCTTAATTCCGCCTCATAAGGTGGATTGGGATAAATTGACAGCATGTAAGCAGAAGAAAGATGAAAGCTTTTCTGATTTCCTCACTAGATTTGATGGTGCAATCATTGACTTTAGTGGACAGGATTTTTCATTGGAAGGCGGCATATGATTATTTGTTAATCGTTTTGTGACCAATTTGTTACCGGAAGTTTCTGCACGTCTACAAGCCGCTGAAAGTACTTGGACTACGTCCACGCCCTCGGTAATATTGAGTACGGCCCAATATTACAAACATAGACAAAATGAGAGTAAGGATAAGACAGAAAAGAAAATGAAAGATCTGAAGACACGGGTGTTGTTACAACAAGCAGTCCGAGGACGAGGTGGAGAAAGAGGCGGTAAAGGGTTCGTCCCGAGGGGGGCGGGAACCGGACGAGGCGGAGGGCCTGCTGTTGTCTTGGGGATAAACCATTGTGCATACTGTACAGGGGAAGCGCATTGGCGATTTCAGTGCCCACTGTTGTTGGCTCAGAATGGGGCTATGAGAGGAAAAGGAAGAGGTCAAGGTGGTGTGGATCGCATTGATATGCGACGAGGAGGCGACGCACTTCGGATCAGAAAATATTTTTTTCGATAATCCGAGAGGTAGGCAGTACTATAATGAGGACTGTGCCATGGATGCAACCGAAGGGTATGCCTATATATAGGACAGCCAAGGACAGAGTGGGGGCCAGGTGTCAGTACCCGTTGATCAGCAAGGTCTTATGTAAAGGCGCATTTGATGGGGACATGTGAAAAGTTTTTAGTTAATACGGGTGCGATGAATAGTTCTATTTCTCGTTCTCTGGTCCATGGGGCTGCTCTGACCGGGCACAATAATGTTTCGGTGGGATTCTCGGGAATTCCGGTGGTAAGCCCCATTTCCAAACCTATTCTGTTCACAATTGGTCCAGTTACAGTAGACTCCCCATTTCTCTTGACTTCTCATTGTGGTGAAAACTTATTGGGCTTGGATTTGTTGAAGAAATTACATGCAAACATTCATAGTTCACCTGATGGTGTTTATTTGACTATTAATCCCCTGGGCAGGCATAATTTACAGTGTTTCACCAAAAATGAACCCCTCCCTCCTGAGTTTGCTGCTATCCCAGGGACACTGTGGGAAACTGGAGACACAGATGTAGGATTATTAAGGATTTCACCTGTTTCTATTACTCTGAAACAAAATGCTCGGCTTCCACGTATACCTCAGTACAAAATTTCGCCGGCGGGCGAGAAAGCTTTGCTCTCCATCATACAAGACCCGTTCAAACGGGGTGTGGTGGAGGAGACGGCTGCTAATGTATTTACCAGCCCCATTTTACCGATCTTGAAAAAGGCCCCAGTTGGAAGTGATCCTGACTATGTTGATACTTATCGATTTGTTATTAATTTGCGTGAAATTAACAAAATAGTGGTGCCCCAATATCCTGTGGTTTCTGACATCACTACTATTCTTACTATGAATTCTCCCACTGCAAAATATTTCTCCGTGATGGATTTGAAGAATGCTTTTTTTAAGCATTCCGATACATCCTGATAGCCATCATATTTTCGGCTTCTCATTATCTGGTCGCAGCTTCCGGTTTTGTCACGCTCCCCAGGGGTACACAGAGAGTCCTAGTATTTATAGTCAAGCTTTGAAGACATTGTTGGATGATTTGGTCCTACCCCCTGGTAATGTGCTTTTGCAATATGTCGATGATCTATTAGTGGCCTCAGATACTGAGGAGGGTTGTAAGGAAGCTACTGTACAATTATTATCTAATTTGGCGGCTAATGGCAATAAAGTATCTCTTTCTAAATTCCAATATTGCCGACAGGAGGTGACCTATCTGGGTCATCTGCTGCCGAAAGAGGGGAGGAGACTAACCCCTGAGCGTGTGACTACCATTTTTAATATGTCTGTACCTCGTACTCAACGTGATGTCTGTGCATTTCTTGGCATAACTTCTTACTGTTGCCAATGGATCCCTAATTTTTCCCTTCTTACTAAACCTCTCCTGTGTTTAACCACTAAAGATGTGCATGAACCTTTACCTTGGACTGATGATTGCCAAAATGCTTTTGACTCTTTGAAATCTGAGCTTTGCTCTGCACCTGTTCTTGGTACCCCTGATTACCGAAAACCTTTTGTGCTTTATGTACACGAGGTGGACGGTTGCTCACTTTCCATGTTAACACAAGGATTTGGTGGTAAGCAGAGGCCTTGTGCTTATTTCTAGGCGGTGTTGGATAACGTCGCCAGAGCACTCCCTAGCTGTATAAGGCTACTGCTACGGTCGCAGTGGCTATTCGACAGTCGGAAGGGCTCGTTATGACCACTGATGTCACAGTGATGGTACCGCATGCTGTGGATACATTATTGAACCAAACAAAGACCCAGCACCTTACGAGTGCGCGTCTTACAGGTTACAAATTAATTTAGTTTGCTCCCCACAATACGATTAAACGATGTGCCACTCTAAACCCTGCCACGTTACTACCCCTCCCTCCGAATGAAAAGAACAATGATGTTCATGATTGTATATTTCGGAAAGAGGAAGAGACAAAGGGACGGGTAGACCTGACAGACAATCCTCTATCTGAACCTCAAGGGGAGTTGTATGTCGATGGCTCTTGTTTCAAATTACCAGATGGCACGACAACTCCTCATATGCGATAACTTCTCTTCACACTGTAGTTGAGGCTTCTTAAGTATCCTATCAATCAGCACAGGCAGCTGAGTTAGTGGCATTGCTTCGGGTCTGTGAGTTAAGTGAAGGATTGAGAGTAAATATTTACACTGACAGCCAATGCGCCTTCGGCGTGGCTCATAGTTTTGGCTGGCTTTGGGCCGAAAGAGGTTTTCTCACTTCCCATGGTCAGCGAATACAGCATGGCCCCTTGATTTTGCGATTGCTGACAGCATTGACGTTACCAGAGAAGGCGGCTGTTGTTAAATGCAGTGCACACAAGGCGGGGGTTGATGCAGTGGGTGAAGGTAATGCCTTTGCTGATCAAGTAGCTAAGGAAACTGCGAAATCCAAAGTTACCTCAATGTTTTTGACTAGCTCTGCTAGGTGGGTGGCTGAAACAGAGATGTTTAATAACACCATGGAGAGTGTCCGAGAAATACAGAAAGAAGCTACCCCTATGGAGCTGGCTCACTGGAAAAAGGAAGTAGAAAATTAGATGCAGATGATTGTTGGATCGATTTGACAGAAAAACAGCGATGGTTGTTGCCTAATGCATTAGTGAATGCGGTGGTAACAATGGCACATGGTTCCGCTCATATTGGGGCACAGGGTATCTGTGCATCATTAGATCCTGTATGGTACAATCCCAATATTCCAAAGACCGCTGCTCATTTGGTGCAATATTGCACGGTGTGCGTACGACATAATCCTGGGGGCAGGGAGCGTGTTCTGAGTGGAAACTTTGCACCGCCACCTTTGTCTTTTGAGGTACTCCAAATGGAGCGCATAAATAATTAGAAGTATGTCCTGGTCGTGGTGTACACTTTCAGTAAATGGGTGGAAGCCTACCCGACCAAAGAAAATACTGCTTTGGCAACGGCAAAGGCGTTGGTAAAGGAATACTTCACACGCTATGGTTTGCCTCGGGTGACACTTTAATGCAGAATTCATCAGACAGTCACATTTGTAATGGACTACAGATTAAACAGAAATTCCAGCCGGCTCGACACCCCCAGTCTGCTGGGTTGGTCGAGAAGTATAATGGGATACTGAAGCTCAAATTGGCAAAAATTCAAGAAAGTACCGGATTGAAGTGGCCAGATGCTCAGCCACTGGCATTAATGTCAATACAGGTTACCCCACATTCCTGTTCTGGCTTGTCTCCATATGAGGTCATTTTTGGGTGCCCTGCTAATGTTAGGGGCGTCCCGAGACCCAGAACGTTTCGTGATATAGAGTATCCTATGTTGACAGACTATCTGTATGCTTTGACTAAAGTTCTCCGTTCCATTCATCAACAGGTCTCAGCAGTCTTGCAGCCCCTGTCGGAGGTTCACGGACATCGCCTGGAGCCAGGACAGTGGGTTCTGGTCCGCAATTACCAGCGAAAATCCAGCTTGGATCCCCGTTGGTCTGAACCGTTTCAAATCTTGTTGGCCAGGTCGACGGCGGTAAAGGTGAACGGCTAGCAACACTGGATCCATGTGTCACATCTGTAAAAAACTACCCCTCCCGCTTCCATATGATCAGCGAATCCAGGAAGAGGTTCTGACCCAGGAAAGTGAGCAAGTTCCTTGTTTTTTCCCTTTTTCTGACACCCTGGTAATTGGAGAAGGGCAAGGAGAAGGTGTCTCGGGCTCGGAAGGGGCTCTGTCATCAGCACAAGTGATTGCCCCAGATTCTGTTGCCCCTACAGTCGAACGAGAGGCTCGCAGTACACCTGTTTCATCGGATTCATCATCCTCTGTTTTTTTCTCCGATCAAGAAGTGCCTGGCCATGCTCGATACAACCTGTGGCCCAGAAAACAACGTGGTACCCCAGGTGAATATGGTAGGAGGTAGGGAAAGACTTGAGTAACGTGGTACAGACCTGTTCCACGAATGTCTGTTAGATGCGCTTCTGCGGTACTGAGCGAGACACTGGACTGAACGTGCTGAGAGCTTTGAAAATTTGCTTGCTCTGTTCAGAAAGAAAGACTGAATTTCTTGTTCAAAGAGGCCCAGGTTGTGTTTTCTTCAAGGGTTTTGTGAGTACATAACTCCAACGTGAGAAGTTTTGTTTTGGTATTATTTGTGATGAACGATAGGAGCCTGCCTGTGAGGCTCTAAACGGACACAGGAAAGAAGCACCCTCTGGCAGGTTGGAGTGCATCGCCCGAGTTTAATTTTGGACTTTTTGTTAGTATGTATCCCTTTGCTCGTTTCGTTCCTGAAGAGGAGCGTCCTTTTGTACCACGTTATTTCCCCGCATTTATGCCTGTCTTTTCTATTTGGACCCAACGAGTTAAAATTGTATTTATAGTTATTATAGCAACATTATTAATCACATTGATGGGAGTATTCATCTATTTAGAATTTCGCTACCCTATGCATACGATTTTAAGGAACAACTGCCCCACCTCCAGAACATGTGTTTCATACTTTAGCCCCTCATAAGGAAAGGCATCGTCAGACTTATGTGAAAAATGTATTTGTTGAAATGCTCATCAAACACACAGTTCCACAAATACTACAAATTGTTGGGTTTGTGGTCTTTTACCATCTGTTATGCACAAGTACGACTTTTTCATATCCCTACCCTTGTCTCATTTGGGAAGTTGTGAGGCTTGGTTTAAATTACTTTCAATGATGCACTAAGTGACTAGACTGTGTAGTTCATTCTCTTGACAAAGGACATGTGTCGGAGTGGTCAGTCTTTGAACAAAATGTTGTACCACTCATTGGACAAGCTTAGATGCATTGGGCACAGCCGCCACTTTCACTGCCAAAGGGCTTATGATTATCCTCCATTATGCAACTATAGCTATGTACACCTGCCAACCTGCTCGAAGCTCCAACAATGTAAACACAATTTCTGATGGGAACTTTTCCTGTGTCCCATGCGTTGCAAGTTGTATGATTTTCTTACGTTCTTTTGCTTCACATTTATACAATATGCTGGTAGTATGGCAACCCGGCGCCTTTCAGCAGCCTGAGATAATTAGGCATGAAAGGTGAGGTAATAGAAAGTATCAGAATTTGTGCACACTTCACTCATTCCTCCAGGACGGAATTGTAATAAAACAAAACCTTAATCTTTTAGGGGATATTGTGTCCTGGTGGAATTTTACCTTGTACTTGCGTCATCACCTCTATGAGCAATGCGAAGTCATAAAGCGCATATCAATATTGACAGTGTCAACAGCAACCTTGTTGTTGACTCCCTCTTAATGCAGACCGATGAATCAACACATCTTGATGCTTGCCCCATTGGAGCATGAAATAAAAGACACAACAAATAACTGTTGGAACTGACTGGAGTCAAACTCTGGCCACACTCACAACATCTTCATCACTGCACCAAGAGCAGACTGCAGTGGCTTGCACAATACCAGCTTAGGCTTTGTTCTGCGCTTTCACTTTCAGCTACATTTCAAGCGTAAGTAGTCCTGTGCTTCATGTCCCCCAAAAACATGTTCTCTAAAAGAAACAATATTCAAACTTAGCAAAGTTTCCCAGGAAACTTCTTGAGCAAGTATAAGTGAATGTTCCACAATGGCATCTGACCCTATCTGATTGCCACTACACATAGCAGATGTAGCCATCTTTCAGGGTAAAAGAACAGTAAAATGTTGCTATGACACAGGAAACAAATAATACTGGCTACGGCAAAGCTGGTAATGTAGGTGCTAATAGTGATGATAGAATACAAACTACTACTACTACAACAACAGCTAATAACAACAAAAATATTGGCAAAACCTATAGATCTGGTCTTTAGCAGAGCTGCAGTACCTCAAGTGATTACTACATGGCTTTCTTGAGTCAGAAGCAACAGTTTTAAATCTTTTACAAGGCTACAGTCCTTCAAAAGATTTGCAAATGGGTCCTGCTGATTGAGTTAACCAGGATTTTTTGCTTTTGATCCCACCATTTTCAGACCTTTACTGCAATGAGTCTCACTACCTAAGTCTCACTCAATGTAATTGCATGGTTACCGTATTGAGCATGTTTATTGCCAGTTTTCGCCTTTTAAGGTAAGGCTACTGTGGCACATCTATGGTAAGGGGCACTGGTCTGTTTACATGTGAACATTTGTGCATGTGTGTGGGCTGCCATAAGAGACTACCATGGTGCGCAGCCCAGAAACTGAACATAGGTAACATGCCTGTGGCAATTTTAGTCAGTAAATTTGACCCGCCAAAATAACCCCTTATGACGGGTTTAAATCTTCCTGTTTAATAATAATAGTTCACACCTAAGTAGATCTTATTTCCATAAAGAAAGGGTGCATGGTATTTAAAGGTAAAATATGTAAAAGTTAATGTTGAAAATGTACTTTGTACGAAGAACTATCCCAAAAAGCCATTTTCACTGTGCAATGCTGGCTGTTTCCATAGGGAAGCAGTGGACTACATTGTTACATTTAATAAATGTTAAATTAAGATTGGTAACAGCTAGAGAAATAATTCAAGGACTCATGCTGATGTCATCCCAAATCAATCAAAAGGTAAAATAGAATTTTGTCTAACCATTAACCAACAGGTTCTTTAAAAAGTTACTCATTGCCTTGCCTAAAGCTTGTGAGTATTCACCTTTCACCTGGCAGCCAGATGGTTCCCCTGTGGTAAGATGTGGATTGCTCCCATAGGACAAGGGGCTTGGGTGTGGAGAGGTGCTGGCCTTCCCATGACAGGAAGACCTGGGGGCTGTGCCCAAAGACTAGCTACACTTCAAAGAGTCCTAACCTTTCACAAGCAGATGTCCCCTTGGCCAACCTGGCACCAAAACTAGTGGAAAGAGGAGCTGCTTCAGAACTGATTTGGAGTGATCAAAAGGGTGGGTTTGCCCATTGCCATAGCCACACCTCTAAGTGGGCACAGGGAGCACTGAACAAGGGAAGAAGAGTTCTGCCATATTCCATTGTCCAGGAGTGCTATGCAGGAGGGTTGGGACGGGGTGAAGGGATGATGTGCCATTCTAAGATTGGGCAGGGTTGCCTGAAATCTAGAATGTTTCACCCATGCTTATAAACCCCTGCACAAAGAAGAGACAGTGAACATGACCTTGGACCTTGACAAGAACAACACCAGAATCATGGACAGTTGGAAGGAGGAGCCACCTGATGACCTGCTATGCACTTTGTCTCCAGATGACTCCCAGGACTAGATGACTCTCTCCAGGGCCAGTGGCTCTAGCTCTCTTATGCCCCATGAGGTCGAACTTGGGGAGGTTAGCAGTTAAGAGCCGAGACGCGCAGTTGAATCCTACGTGTTTTCGGCATACGGCACAGCTTTCCTTTTCATTTTGCTATCTATTTACCCTTTTTTTCCTTTGGCGTTAGAGTGAACCCATTCGTTGTGTTTTATTTCTTCTAGAGAGGCACGGTTATTTTTCGCTGTCTCCGTTTTAAACCTATACGCTGCATCAAGCCAGAAATAAAATGCATCGAAGAATAGTTTCAGTGAGCGGGGTGCAAAAGGTATGTGTTAAATTGACAAAACATTGATTTATTTAGATAGAGGATAGGCAGTAAACATCCTTATAGATATGTGGTTCACTGTTTGATATTAATCTCTTGCAGACTGTCCTGTGGCATTTAACTATCCGAATTACCAAGAGGAAGAAGTGGATAGATCGTTAGTAATTATCTTTTAAGTAGGTACTATGTTAGGGGCTCACATGCATTCCCCCTTTTACTGATTATAATTGAAGAGGAGACTGACCATGATCTTTGCTCTATTCCTTGTTTAGCTCTTTCTGAGAGTGTCGGCTGGTTATCATATATTCTGGAACTCGCTCCCTCTCAAGATACACTTGTGAGAGAATTCTCTGCAAGGCAGAAGGTATTTGTGGTGCTATGTCTAGACCCTGTTATTGTTTAACAAAACCTTTTGTTGACCAGAGTACTGCAGCCACTATTTGTTTAAGTGGTTTAAACTTGATAAAGATGGATCTTTTTAGTAGACATTAGCAAGAAAACATTCCTGAAGGCATTAGGCACTATCAGAACCCCATATTTGAGATTCTATTTACAGACCCAACTTTATGACCAGATTTCTTCGGTCATTTAGTATTTGAACATATGGTAGAATGCCTTCAAATGAAGTATGTATGATAGTCCAGCCAATAGGACAGTGTGTATGTTCGGTTTATTCTGTGAGCCAGTAAATCAAATCTCTAAAGTGTGTATTTTAACATGTATGTTGTTTTATATGTTCTTTATAGATATATATTGCAATGTGGGAAGATTAAAATTGTTATCCTGAAGAAGGCGGGCAGTTATCTACTTTGGACCCGCCGAAATGCGTCGATGCTTTGTTAGTCTTGGAATATTCCACGGATACATGACGGATGCATCCCTGAGTATCTAGCCCTAAATATTAAATATTCTTTACCTGGAGCTTCTCTGCATCAAAAAACAATTATTGAATTGTCTAAGTACCGTGGTGTTTCCCTGATTTGATTTATATTCTTTCTTGCTGTAGCTCTGTCCCACTGTTAGGATATTGTATTTTTATGTAATGTTTTTTTTATCTGCATTCATATTGTATTATGAATTTTTAAACTTTATGTCTATTGTTGTCTCAATAGGTTTTTTTAAAATAAATTGCTTGTGTATCCTATTTTTTAGTTGTTTGCCAGTGATTTGGTTTTCTGGTTCACTCCGATGTGAGAATAGACTTGAGAGTGTGTACAGATACCCTTCTGGGATCTAAGTGTGAGTGGTAGAGTGGTGTAGCATATTTGCGTGTTAGACTGGTTTCCCAGGGGAATCTTTTTCCGACAACCGTCTTCTGGTACCCTGTCCCTGTGGGAATTTTGGGTCCCTCTCTCTTTTTTTATATACGAACTTGGGGAGGGCCAAGACTTCACTGTTACCTTGGGTGGCCTGCAAGACAGCCAGGAGGCTCTGTAGCCTGGGACTGCAGGCAAGATGATAAGTAAATATTGCAACTTTCAATAAATGTTTTTATTACCGTGGAACACTTGTAATGGCATCCTATTATACACCCAGGCTGACAGGAACTGTTTATTCAAGTTGCACTTATTCTTATTCTCATCAAAGTATTTTTTGTGGCATCATAGTTGTGTGCAAATAATTGCAATTGCTCATATTAAAGACCATGAACCAATGATGTGCTGTGGTAGGAAAAAACAAAATGTCAGTGTTAGCTAAGCAAAGCAGGAGCTAGAGATATTTGATGAAAGGTACTTATAATCGCACATATAACCTACCTACCTACCTTGCACTATCTTGAAACATTACTAGAGGTCCGGTCCCTCTTGAGTCAGATCCAAAATCCTCAAAAACTATTTAACAATTCTACAATAATAAAGTGGTTAGTAGGTTTTCTTTTTGAGTTAGAACTAGCTGAAGTCTCCACAAACCTTTAGCACCTCAAGTCATGACTAGCGGTTCCTAAGTAAGAAGCCAAAGCAGACAAATTCTTTCATGAAGCTGTGGTACCTCAAGAGGTTATTTATCACTTGCTCTCGAGTCAGATAGCAGTGCTTTAAAAGGCCTTCACAAAGTGAAGGGGGTGTGGCTTCAACATATATACTCACATAAACACATTTGCTATGTTTACGATGTGTGCTCGTTTTCCTAAGGATAAATAAATATACCAAATTGGTCTATGAAAATGAGACTATTTTTCAGATTACAATCCATTTCTTGATTTTATCAAAGTGAATGATAGCACCCTAGTGTACATCAGTTCTTGCAGGTATAGATAAATACAAGTCTATTGAACTTGCCAACTTTTTAATATACTTTTTTTCTTTCTGCTTTAGGTAAATGTATGATTTATATATGTGAATAAGAAAAGGTGTTCAAAGGATAAATTGAGCTGGCTCAGTGTCCAGTGCTGTATACTGTAATGGGAGGGAGCAGAATCTAAGAGATATTTGAGCAGCCCACTGAATAAAGTGAATTTACTAAATGCCCCGTATATACATAAAACATGAAGTTGGCAAGATAAGTGACCGTGTCTTTGGGTTAAAGCAAATAATAATATTTATAATAATAATAATATTAAAAATAATAAATTGCATAAATGATTGCTTATAGTACATAATAAATACATTGCAAACCACTAAACAGACTATATAGGTGCTGGAGGCAACAATCTGATTACCTTTAAAAGGTCATGGAACTCTGAGGTGACATGCATAATTCTTGTAAAGGTACAGTTTGGAGGTAGTTCTTCCGTTTCAATGTGTGGATTGTCCTCTTTTTGTTATGTGCCTTTCTCACTCCTTCTCCCCAAAAATGTCAAACATTTATAACCAATCTGTCATATTCCTTCGCTTTTCAATACCTTTATTTGCAAATACATTTTGAGACGTGATTGCTTTCTCCGTATCCTTATCCTTAACCCCGCCCATTCTGAGGTCGTTTTCTATGATCTGACTTTTTTTCTACCGCTCCTTGATTTTCTGATTTATAATTTCTTTCTGGACGAATTGACTCCCACTCCTGTCCCTCTCCTCCTGTCACCCATTCCCTCTCCTCTTCAGATATGGCTTTTTTTTTTTACCAGTGTTGCATTGTTTTTATGCCCAGTGAAAGAGTGCCTTTTCTCACAGATTTTGAGGCATAGTAGTGTGCTGGTGCTTGGGCGCTGTACTCGTGGAAGCAGTAAGGCTGTGTTTTTCACTATGACTTTTGTGGACTAAAGCCACGTTTGGGTTGCCTAATTATCTTGCCTCAAGTCATCTCAGTGAATGCAGTCTGTTTTGTTCTGCTGCAAGGATGTGAGCATAATGATGTCTCTATTGGCCTGTAATAAATTGTGACAAGTGACATAATCTTTTCACTACAGGCCTGACTATGAAACTATTGAGAAAATAATTCACCTGAAATTAAATGAAAATTAACTTTTTAATAATGCTCATCCTACTATTAATACTACTACTACCACTAATAATAATAATAATAATAATAGCATGTTTTATATAGTGCTTAATAACAGCTGGGCTGCTGCCAACTTGTATAAATAACAGTTATTATTGCTGAGTGCATTCATTCTCAGTGGATTGATCTAGTAAGGATGAAACGACGAGGCACCTTTCGAAGGTTTATTACACTCATGAATTTCAGTTCTGATACAGATGTCAGCCAGGAGCACTTAATTCACTGGCCATTGTCAGTGATTTTAAGAACTGAATGGATGCACGTAGACAGAGTCATTTAAGGACGAGGCTAAACACAAGACGATCCACATGAAATAGATAAAATTAAATAACTAAGTGATCATTAAATGTGAAGTAATACACAAGGCAAGAAAAGATTGACAAAGGTCTGCTAAATACTATGCTCCAATGTGGGCAATCATTACCAGGGGTGTAGCACGGCCAGTAAGATTAGGGTGGGGCCGGGCTGCAGATTTTCCTAAAATCACGCTGGCTTATTATGTTGAAATACATTATACAACAAGTAGGGTGCAGGCTAGGGGCTAAAGGGGCAGTGGAAAGGAAGAAGAATACGGGTTGGTGGGGTACTAAAAGAGAAAAAACACAATAAATACAAAACCAACATTTTGAAGCATTTAAAAAAAGAGAGTGCCAGAGTGTCTGTGCGTTTTTTCTGTCTCTATGGAACAATTCCTGGTGAAATCTAACAGACACCTCAAAACCCGACTGAAAGCCTCTGCAGCCACCTGTTTACCTGGAAATACGTGTACTGGGGGTTGTAACAGCCCAAACACTCCCCTGAAACTACTCCCCTGATCATTACACTGGTGAAGTAATGCATGTAGGTAATACCGGGCTGGTCATTCAAACTGAAACACAGAAGTACAGCAGAAAAAAATCCCAGGCTACACACAAGTGTTAGAGAAAAATTATTTTCAATAGCCACGGTACCTTCTGCTATCCATTTTCGTCTGCTGTAGATTTGTGTTAGGCATTTTAACTTTGTCATCATGCAACACCGAGTAAACCCACTTTCTTACGCCTATCTTCAGTTTTCCATGTGTGTCACCGCGCATTCTGCTACAACATCCAGCCTTTCAAACGGTGCCAGCGCTTGCACACACAAAGCAGCTCCAATCAGCAGGATGCTCGAGAAGGAATGATGTTGGCTGAGAAATACCTGGCAAACACGAAAAGGATTATATGTAAAGGAAAATCCACTGGCTAAGCCAAGATTCCGGAGCAAGGTATGTGCTTTTTCATAGTTGTAAATCTGTTGATCTTCTCATGAAGGTCAGTTGAGGGTGTGGTGTAGATATAGCTCACAAAGGAAAATGGCGCGCAAAGGACTAGCGCGTGAGAAAAGTATGAGAGGGAATCTGTTGAATCGCTTATTTGGCGGGTTAACAGCACAAAGCAAAACAGGGCACGGTGCACACAGCCATTTACGGCTGTAAACTTGCGTTTACGGTATAAAATGGCTCCGTTTAATACTAACAGTTATGTACCAAAGAGAGTAACTGTCAGACTTGCATGGCTTTACTACTCTGTGATTATACATCCCAAAAATGACCCCTTTATAGATTGTTAAAAAAAATCGCAATTTTATTGAGTTGTAGCAATATACAGGTTTGGCTAACAGGCTACCGAACAGTTTAGCGCTGTTTTAGATTTAAAGCTAATCCCTGTCCTGAAACCAAGCCAGAGACGTATTTCACCATCTGGTGCTTGCTATTTCCCTTTGGGAATGTGACCCCATGCAGTTCTCGAGTTGCTGCACCTGTGCCAATTTGGGCCAGATTAAGGTTAACCACAAGTTGTCAGGATACCAACTGTTCTTGTAGGATAAAGGGGTTGCCATCTCATTCTTCTCATGGCCCACTATGGGCTGACAACATGAAGTCTGTGGCTCCTTATGCCATCTTGGAAACTTTGCAATTCGCGGTTTAGGATAGAGCAGTGACTCCACAAATGCTTGGGGTGGCATCTTACAATGCGTAGTTCCATTCACCCTTCCGTTTGAAACCTTGATGGCTTTTTAAGACCAGGCTACCTGCCCTTCATGCCAGAGAATTACTTTTGACCAAATTATATCACACAATCCCAGGTAGGCTATTGACCAGAAGAGCAGTGGGCCGCTGTCAAGTGCAGTTAGATCATTATCATCCCCTCCCAGGTGTGTCACCAATATGTTAGGCACATTCTCACCTGTTATGTTAAATCGACTTGGTAATGCGCACAAATCCTCCTAGGACATATTGGTGCCCTGTCCTCGAAAGGTGCCTGAATTTGGGTGTCAGTGTAGACAGGGGATCCAATTTAGTTCACCTTCCAATTAGGCCATGGATCCAATTGATCACTCTTTCCCGATATGCTGCCCTGGCAATGAAAGAGTACCTAATAACCCAGACTCTGGTACCTGTGTACAAGAAGAAAGGAATAAAGGAATACATAGATTGGCAAGTAGCACATGCCTTCTTCATGTTTCCACTCATGTGGAACTCTTTACCCTCCCAAGGCTTGCATTAATGCTACACAGCATACATGTATTACTCCAGAAACAAAATGTAAGGGAGCTGATGCACATGCCACCATACACTGCCATTTACCCATGACTGTGGCCAACTCCCACCTGAAAACAATTAGTTGGGTCTACCTTTCAACATTTTTCTTATCCGCGTTAGGGAGGGATTGTAAAGGAAGTAGTTTCACATACTCCTTTGTCATTAACAATACCATGCTCTCAAAACTGTTATTCAATAAATCGTACAATACTAAGTTTTACACCATTGCCTATGTCTCAGGCTATTCAGGTAGCTCACCAAGTGGTTGGGAAATATAACAGTCGACTGTTAAAAGTGTTTAGGGTGCCAGCTGTGTCTTTACTTCCATTCACACTGTATGTGGTAAGTCATGACTCCCTCGTTGTAGATTCATGTCCTGGACTGACTGCACCATTGCTCACTTCATCTAATTCTGTATTGTTTAGTCCAGTTTACTTACACCTCTAGAAGCTATTGCAAACTTGGTGTCAAAACAATACACTTTCAGGCATAGAGTGCCACATAAATTATGCAATAGTGAAGCAGAGAACTCTGGGCAGTTGCCAAGATTAGGTGGAGAGCATCTCCTATACGGAGCACCCAATAATACAAGCAACACTATACATTTGCTCACCTCAAATGTCTGCTTTTCTATCAAAGTTTTTAAGCATAGGATTAGCACATTGCCATCAACCCGAGATAGAAAGGGACATAGGGCCAGATGTAGGTAAAGTACATTTACTGATTCTAGAATACCGAATTTTACCGATTCGGTATTCTAGAATAGGTAAATGCTATGTAGCTAAATATTCTGTAAGTATTACCGAATCGGTAAGAATGGCAATTACCGAAGGGTGCCAGGGTGTCACTTTAACACCCTCTTGCACCCCTGAATCGTGCTTGTGTGCACATGTAGCACAGATTTGCATTTTCAAAGGTATTCGTTATTTACCACCAACTTATAGTTGGTGGTAAATAATGAATCCTAAAATGGGAAAAGCACTCATTTGAGTCCTCCTTACATTAAGGATTCGGTAATTTACGAAATCGGTATTTAAGAATTCGGTAATTTACCAATTCCTTAAATTACCAATTCGGTAAATTACCGAATCCTTAAATTAGGCCCCTACATCTGAAAAGCCTAATACCGGTCGGTAACAGCCAAAATTCGGTAATTTCGACAGTTACCGACCGGTATTAGGCATTTGGGATGTAGGTGGCTAAATTACTGAATCTGAAATGCAGGAAGCACTCAAGTGAGTGCTTTTCACCTGTAAGGATTCGTTATTTAACACCAACTACAAGTTGGTGGTAAATAACGAAAACCGTTAAAAAAGCAATTTTGTGCTTTTTTAACAGTGCCATGTGGCAGACATACATGCCATTAGGGCTTGCATGTGTGCCACATGTGCACCCATGCACTATTCAGGGGTGCAACAGGGTGTCAATGTGACACCCTGCCACCCTTGTAGGTCTTCCCCCCTTACCGATTCGGTATTTACCGAATCGGTATTTATCAAATTTTACAGATTCGATGAAAATTACCGAATTAATACCTACATACCATTTACCCATTCTAAAATACCGAATCGGTAAAATTCGGTATTTTAGAATCTGTAAATGGTATTTACCTACATCTGGCCCCTAATGGGGAAATACACTAAAGTGAAAAAAGGAAAATTGTACCTAGCTTTTGTAGACCTTTCCACTGCATTCAATTGTGAATGCCACAATAAATTATGGAATATCCTTAAAGCAATGGGGGTTGACCCTCCCTTAATCCAAATCATAAGAGAACTCTAATCGAATGCAAGAGCTAGGGTACGCTATGGACCGAACGGAGAGTATACAGCACCATTCCCAGTGGAGTGGGGGGTCAGACAGGGCTGTGTCCTGGCACCCTTCTTGTTTAACTTGTTTACCAATGGCTTGGAAGGAGTCATGCTCGAAGGGTGTCAGGACCTACCACAGATACATAAACAATCCATACCTGCCCTACTCCATGCAGATGATGCAGTGATAATGGCCCAAACACCAATAGAGTTACAACAGGCTCTCAATAAATATAATGAGTTTATGAAAAGCCTTGACCTAAAAATTAACGTCACCAAAACTTACATAATGAACTGTGGGAGGGGTGGCAGAAATCAGAGGGTAATTTTTATCGAAAACAAGGAAGTCGAAAATTCGAAGATGTATCCTTATTTAGGCATTCTTATAGATAACAAGGGAACGTGGTAACAGGCCATAAAGGCTAGGAAACTTCTGTTTATGAGAACTACAACATCCCTGGTAAATTTTTCACAGAAGTTGGGTAAGAGGCCTCCAACAGAGTTGACTAAGATCTACCAAGCCAAGTGTGTCAGTGCAGCAATATACGGGGCTAGGATTTGGGGACATTGTAATGTATCCGAAATACAGAGAGTGGAGAATGCGTTTTTACGATATTTACTGGCTGTCCCTTGTTTAATGTCAACCTATATTTGGGTGCAACCAGCTTTACTGTGGCACCGAATCTGGACCTCATTAAAAACAACATTCAACCAGAAGGTCCTAAGTGACACCCTCAATTTAGAACAAGCCCTAGATATTAGGTGGCTGAAGTAAATTAAAGATTTTATGATGGATTTGGGACAACATGAACTTTTTCTTAATCCTTCACTGATTTGTTCAATCCCTAGAAAAGCTTTTAAAAAATGATGCATGACTCACGTGGAGGAAATTAGACATGCCAGTAAGGTCTTCAAACCGACAGTACAAACGAACCAGTTGATTTTCTCTACCACTATAATGCAACCATACCTAACTTATTACATAACTGGGTACGACAGATTTGTTCTCACACGCTTTAGATTAGACGTTTGCCATCAATCAGTATCCTTCCCTATGATAAATGACTGGTCCAAAAATGTTGTAAACTGCCCATGTGATGGATCTTCACCTCAATCAACAATCCATGTCGTTTTATTTTGTAAATACTATTTGGACCAGAGATAGAGGTGGATCGTACCTATCTTGAGGATCTGGGGTTTGAGACAATGTCGCCCTGCCTATTTTGCACTGCAGTTTTTAGATAATTAATGTTTTACAAGAAACACTGCTCTTTTTTGAAAAGTGTAAGTAAATATAGGAACCAACTCCGAATTTTAAAAATTGATCTTAACCGGATGTTCTAAAAAATTGTGACCCTTATTGTGAAATTATGTTTTTAATGGCTAACGTGTAGCCTGAACATGATAAAATTACTCTGATTTGTAATAATTGAGTTTAACTGGTTGTTCTGGAATAATTGTGATGTATACTGTGATATTGTGCTTTTATAGTTTTGTAATCCAAAAACGAAAACCGAATAAAGCTACATTTTGATTTGATTTGATTTGAGTAGAAAGTGTCAAAATACAGATCAGAAACTGGAAGAAAGAGGCAGAATAGAGGTCAGCAATGAGTAGAAAGAGCAAGAAAAAGGTCAGATACGAGCAGAAAGATGCAGAAATTAGCAGAAAATGGCAAAATAGAAATCTGGAATGAGCAGAAAGAGTCAAAATAAAGGCAAGCAAGGAGCATAAAGAGGCAGACCAGCGATCTGAAACAAGCAGAAAGAAGCAAAATAAGGTCAGAAACGAAGCAGAAAAGGGTAAAATAGAGGTCAGAAACTAGCATAAACAATTAAAATAATGGTCAGCAACAAGCAGGAAGAGACTAACTAAAGGTCAGAAGTAAGCAGAAAGAGGCGAAATGGAGGTCAGAAACTGACAGAAAGAGGCAAAATAAAGGTCAGAAATTAGCAGAAAGAGGCAAAATAGAAATCCGGATTGAGCAAAAAGAGGCAAAATAAAGGCCAGCAATGAGCAGAAAGAGGCAAACTAGTGATCAGAAACAAGCATAAAGAGGCAAAATAAGGTCAGAAACAAGCAGAAACAGGCAAAGTAGAGGTCAGAACCTAGCATAAACACTTAAAATAATAGTCAGCAACGAGCAGAAAGAATCAAACTAAAGGTCAGAAGTGAGCAGAAAGAGGAAAATGCAGGTCAGAAACTCACAACAAGAGGCAAGATAACGGTCAGAAATTAGCAGAAAAGGGTAAAAGGTCAGCAATGAGCAGAAAGAGGCAAACTAGCGATCGGAAACAAGCTGAAAGAGGCAAAATAAGGTCAGAAACAAGCATAAAAAGGCAAAATAGAGGTCAGAAACTGCATAAACCCCATTAAAATAATGGTCAGCAATGAGCAGAAAGAGGCAATCTAAAGGTCAGAAGTGAGCAGAAAAATGCAAAAAATGAGCAGAGAACAAGAAGAACACACTCAGGCTTTTATGCGCCCACTCAGAACAACTCAGACACTCTAAGACACTCTCACAGCCACTTACAGACCCATTTATATACTCATGCACCCACTTAAAGATTCACTCATACCTTCTCTCACCTACTCACAGACCTACTCACAGACTCATGCACTGACTCACAGACCAACTCAGAGACTCACACATCAACTCACAGACCCATTCAGAGACACACACCCAATCACAGACCTACTCAGACACTCATGTACTCACTCACAAACAGACTGACACACCCATGAAGGGATTTGCAAACCCATTCAGACACTCTCCCATCCACTCACAGACCCACTAAGACACTCCCATACACACTCACACACTCACTCACAGACACTCATTCAGTCACTCACACACTCCCTCTCAAATGTTACAGATTACAGTTACGAAAATGACATTAAAAACATAGAAATGTACTGGAAAAAAAACAATGGCTACAGGGATGATATAGTTAGAAAATATAATTTAAAAAACCTTAGAAATTCACTGGAAAAGCCAAAGGTTACAGCGACGTTATAGTTAGGCACCGAATTCACTGGTACAAAATCATAAAAATTCAGCAGCTACAGTTACCTGAACTAATTATACTTATATAACTTATGCCCCCACAATGCACTGCTTATGACCTCACATATTATGTCACTCATGACATGCTGAGTGACATCAATGATGACATCACTGATGACATCTCAGATGCCATCAGTGAAGACATCATCCACAGAATCACTCACACCCCATTCAACCTCTCATACAGCCACTTATTCACCGATATAACACATCATTACTCACATACCCTTTCACAGACCCATACAAGTACTCACACTACTACTTGCTCATTCATAGAGCTCATACACCCACTCACTTACTCATACAGCCACTCATTCAACCACTCACCCATACTGCTACTCATATGACTAGTCACTCACCCATACAGCCACTCACACTGCCACATACTCACCCATACAGCTACTACGCAACCCCGTATTTACCTAAACAGTCACTAACACATCCACTCACTCACCTATACAGCCTCCCAACACAGCCACTCACTCTCCCATACAAGCACTGACACACTCACTCACACATCCACACAACCACTTACATACCCAATCACACATACATACAAGCACTCAATCATGTGTATTCAATCACTCATACAGGCGTTCACACAGACACTCACTTAACCAAACACCCACTCAAACAGCCACCCACTCACCTATCCAGTTTTCTCACTTTTGACCTGAGGCACTAGTGGGAGCTCTGTGCAGAGAGGAGCAGAGCTCGGACTTGGAGCAGCGAGCTACGAGCTACGAGCTTCACTGTAGCCTTTGGCAGCATGCTGTCTCGGAGAGGACACCCCGCCCCCACTGCTGGCACTGTTCTTTCCGGGGGTCGAGCGCTGGGGGCCGGATGAGGTGTGCTTTCAGTGGCTGCTCGTCTGTCATCCCTCCAGACTTCTTCCCTCACAGAGACGGCTGCTGGACTGCAGTACTGGAGCCGCGGGCTGCCATGAGTATGAGCCTTGCACTGCTCCTGTCCTTGCGTTGACCTGTGCACGCTTGCAGAGGACCCCAGGAGAGGCCAGACAGCACGTCGGCCGGACCCATCAGAGCAACTGGAGACCGGAGGAGCGGGAGGAGGCTCCGTGACTGCTGGTGCACCGCAGGAAGTCCCAGCGAGGAACAGCAGCCCCTGGGGGAGATCAGCAGGCAATGGGAGCTCCCATCTGAGATGAGAGTACAGCTGCTTGCTCCCCCACCCCTCTCCATGCCCTGCACGCACTAGTAGTCGGTCGCTGTGCTGTCCTTCGTTGGTCCCCTGGTGTCTGGTCCCTACTTCGCAGTGGGAGCGCTGTATTTGTGGGAGGAGAAGGCAGGGGAAATCACCAGGAGGCAAGGGGGGCTCAATAGAGCTACAGCCACCCAAAGCCATCTAGCCTCCATGTCCCTCTCCCCGTTGCCCCTGCCTTGTTCCCCCTCGGGCTCACTGAACCCGCACACCACCTGGGGACACATTCTTCAACCCAGACCGGGCCACGGTGGCCCCCAGTGGTCAGGAGAGCCCCGGGAGCGCAAATGGAGCCAACAGAGGCCCCCAGCAACAGCCCAATACCCCATGCATGCTCCATTCAGCCTAGGGCTCGCAACATATCTGGTGCCAACAGGAGCAAGGAGAAGTGTCAGCTGGGAAGTGATCATAGGGGTGTGGGACCAGTAGCCCCGTGAGACTTTCCAGGCAAGCCTAGTGACACTAAGGAAACAGCTCCGACTGCCCCCAAGATAAACTGGACCTGGAATAGCGCAAGGCAGCCGGGTCAGATGATTCCAAACACCCCTCAAAAACACCCTGAGAGCAGAGCAACTTGTAGGAAAGCGACCACCACCGGCAAAGAACGCAAAGAACACAAACGCCTTGTATACACCTGGAAGCTGGTCTACAAGCTACCTTTCAAACTGGGGACAGGCCTCAATTGGGAAAAAACAAATGAGCAAGTGGAACACAGGGCTGCAAAATGACAAAAAAGGAACCAGGACCCAAAACAGCCTCTAGTAAAACCAAGAGCGGGAGAACACTAGCTACGAAGACATTGGAGATTCAAGCCCGCCACAAATCTACCCCATCCCACCATCAAACGTCAATGCCATGGCAATCCGCAAGTACTTCACCCCAACACCGGCCATGCTGAGTACACTGGCAAAACAGGAGCTATGCAACAATGCCACACCAACACAACTCTCTGAAAACCAAAGAAATTACACAAAGCAACAGACAGAGGATTGTTAGAGTCAGGCTCCCCACTCACAAACCTGCAAAAAGAAGAGAAATGAGATCTCTTTCTGTTCACTGAACAGTGGTGCAGACTGTCACTTGACTCAGGAACTCCTGTAGGGGGAGATAGGACTGGGAAAATCTGAGGTCCTAGAAATATCATCAGCATTGAACTCCCCGGAGGGTAAATACAAGACAACCCCCTGAAGGAGAGACAGTGAACTCTACTATGATCTCTCCCTCCCACAAAGCTTGGCAGCAAGAAAGCCCTTCACTTTCAATCAAAGCCTCAACCAAAGTTCACCTTGTTTGGGTCTGGGAGACAACTCTCTCGCAGGGGATCAGCAAAATTCTCTTCTATTTTCAATAAATTTGAGAGAGCACAAATCTGAAAAATGTATAAGTGCACCATATTTACAAGCACGTAGTTAGTTTAAATATATTATGCACAAGAGTGTCTTATATACAGTAGTGAAATGTATAGAGTGTTCAAGTAGGGTAACAATAATCATAGCAATGTGAAGACTAATGTAGAAATGCTGTAATGAATATGAAAACCTCACGTTCTCATGTTAAAGTGATCATGTAAGAGGAAAATAGAACCTTGCAAACCAGTTGAATGTGTAGGCCTTATGGCAACTCACAGTAAATCTAAACGTGCTGCTAAAATAATGTGAGGTGGGGTTGACATTGTTCATTTAAATGTATTATCGAATTTAGTATGGAAATATATGCTTTATAGATGTGTTGTATTTTAGAAACGTGTGTTAGTTAAGAATACTGTTTAAATCAAGTTAAATGTTTTCAGAGTGCAGGGACCCGCTTCATGTAAATCAAGTAGGCCCGAACAGATAATGTCGTTCCTTTGATCTGCAATGTGCTCGTTAGAGAAGAAGTCGAGAGGCGCCAAGTACTGTGCTTTCCATATGTTTTACGACCTATAGATATGGTGGAGCTTGGAATTTGAGGCCCACTGTAGGACGGCCTGTATGCAGGTGCGAGGGGTCTTAATCAGTTGAAATGAATGGGGCTTTGTTCAGTGGCGCTTGGTGCAGGCCTGTAGGAGTCTTCAGGAATTTCAGGGGGTACCGGCGCTGGAGAAGAAGCCTGGGAACCAAGGTCAACTTTGACGAGGGTCTTGAAGAGTACCATCATGGAGTCTACCGCCAAATTTGATACCACGTGAGGGGCGTCCCGAGGGGCGTTCCTATTGGAAATGTGATTTTGTATTAGGGAAAGCGACCCGGGAGGAGAGCAGAGCAGATGATATTGGAAGCCTAAGAGAGCGGTTGGGTAGGCAGATAGGCTGATCACAAGAGACCGATTTACAGAAGAGACAAGGAGAAGTGCGTGATCTTCTTAGGAAGTCACCACGGCTGACACCTTTTGGGGTAAAGATCTTGTTAAGTAGGGATGTCACTTAGTCTAGTGCAGGGACAGACTAACCTGAATTTTCTTTTCTGTAATGACTCTTAAGTTGCAACTTGTATCCATTTTGGCAACACTAATGATTTTCGAACTTGTACTTATTATTCTGTTTTGTAGACTCAGACTATTCAAAGAATTTATGTTCATAGTGATACCCGTATACCTTTTAAACCTTATCTTGAGAAGTTTGTATCTTCAGTTATCTTTGGCTTTATATTAAATCTTTAAACTTTATCACTGGTCAGTGGTTATTTAGAGTGGTGTAAGTTCTTAATTGACTAACTTAGTAGTAGATTATCTTTTACTCAATGACAGGTACCAACGATCCAGTGCGACTTGATTTGGGATCTGGTAAGGTAACTAGAAACCAGAAACCCCGCGTTAACAGTTGGTAGCAGAGGATGGTTATCTTCTTGAGGAAGGTAATCTAGAGAGGTTAGATTACCCCAAGGCCCCTAGACATCGAGAGACGAGCAGCGGAAGAGTCGTGCGCCGAAGGTACAGACGGGGCGAGGAAAGCAGCAGTATCGGAGGAGAGTGAGTATAACAAGGGTCATGCGTCAACAGATTGCGGTGTTTTGTGTTGTAATTGTAGTGTAATGTCTTGCGGAGTTGAATGCCTGTAGCGTGATTGTGAGAAGGTTGTGAGCGCGCGCAACCTGGTGAACTGGTCACCTGGTAAACGGGTGAACCGGTGAATCTTAAGTTCAGGCCAGAGCTTAAGTGGTTTTGGGTGTATCGAACATCCAGAGTAGTTGTCGACCATAGTACGGAAGTCATGAGGTACCATTGACCGCCGTGGGACCGAGATAGGGGGAGTGTAAGAGTGAGCGTATGAGTAACAGACGCTGGTCGGAAGTTACTGTGTGTGAGTAACCTATCAGAGAAGGCGATTGTCTGGAAGTAAACGGAAAGACATTTCGTCAAGTTAAGGGGACAACTACAGAAAGACTGTGGGCGTACAGTCAAGAAAGGTGATCGCTTGGACAGAAGTAATCATTTTTCAGAGTATGAATGGGATGCACGCATGACCGAGGAGACGAGCAGAAGAAGGAGGGGAACTGCTGCGAAGGGGGACGAGTGACGTCAGAAAGAGCCGCGCTGAGATAGGGTGGAGAGTGAAGAGCCGCGACGCGATAGGACGGTTGGTGTGACGTCGGCAAGAGCCGCGACGCGATTGGGCGGCTGGTGCGACGTCAGCGAGAAGTCGCGGTCGGATAGGCCAGTTAGCGAGAACAGCGCGGTGATTGGTAGATTGTCATTAGGAAGTAAACAAACGCGGAGAAAAGAGAAATCATGAAGTGCTTTAAGTGTTTGAAAGGGATTTTTAAAAGAAAAAGAAGCGAACATTATTACGGGGAAGAGGCACCGTCGGAGGGTACACCAGCTCATTATATGGCAGCGAATGTGGGGCTGCATACAATATTGTGGATTGGGGCTTGGAATAAGCTTACGGAAGGAAATGAGGAAATGCAGTTCCCGAAGTACGGGACGTTTAAGTTAGAGGTGTTACATCGGCTAAAAGCAACCATGTCCTCATTGAAACCCTCACCTAGACCAACCCAGTTTGAGGCCCTTAATGCATGGATCAGGGCGGCACACGATAGAAATTTGAACAGGCGTCAACAAAGATTGACTCGATCGGTAAGAGCAGTGCGAGATTCTAAATGGGATGAGGAAGCAAAGAGATGGAGGGTACAGGCTATCGAGGTAGAGAAGTTGTATCCAATGAGGGAGGTGGTAGGTGGGAAGAACCTCATGGAAGAGGATGAGGAGAGCGAGTCGGAGGACAATGTGATAAACAGATTGTTGATAGACAGACCTCCTCCGAGAGTTGGGGAAATTGAAGATAGAGGGCTTGCAAGGGAAGATGGGACTGCCATAGAGGCGTTTACACCACTCCCTATATCGGAATGGACACCTATTAAAGGCGAGGAGACACCTCAAAATAACACAGTACAGAGTGTAGTGGGAAGGTTTGTGGTACAAAAGACGCCAAACACCGAAAAGGTTGAGTCTTTTGGATTACCGGATGATCTTCAAGTACCTGTTACCATAGGACCTATAGTGTCGATTTACAATCCAGATCATGGGAAAGGAGAAGAGCAGGCACGGTTAGATAGAGAAAGGATAGAGATGGAAAGGAGGAATAACACGACAAATGCATGGAAGCAATTGCCAGGATCGGTAACGTGGAACACCCCATTTGATACGACTGTGGGTCCCAACACAGGACAGGGAGGTCAGAGAGGACCGATGGACCTGAGGGGACCACGGCCAAAACCCTATACGGAATTAAGAGCTGACTTGAGAGAATGGGATGGGTCCGCAGTAACCCCGAGTAATAGGTTAAGAACAGAACCCGAGTGGGAAAGCCGAGGTAACAGGACTGTATCTCATTGCGGGGCTAGCGAAAGCAGTTAGGGCCGAGAAGGTCAAAGTCAGGAGAATAGAGGAGTTACATGTCCTATGAATGAGAGGGAACAAAAGGAGCAGAATGGTAGGAGTATAGAGTGTGGGGAGATGTCTCGTCTCATGCAAACCGAGGGAGACCGAAGAACACAAGAGTACAGGGATAAGTGTAGGTGCACTCATCACGCACCTGGGGAAAGAGTACAGCACTGGCAAAGAGGGGACAGTGAAAGGTCACGTCATACATCGAGTGATCTGAGGTCACAGATGCATGAGGAAGAAGGAGGTAGTAACGGAATATCTTACCATGTATCCCGTGAAACTAGACAGGATGGGGAACGCGGGGCTATGAGGCGCGAAGGAGTGTTTCACCATCCACCCCGAGAAGATGGAAGGGCATGGGACCTAGAGAGATGGGAGCATGGGAGGACTCCCCATAACTCACCAGTGCTTAGGCGCAGGACTAGGAGCTGGGATGGGAGAGATGCGGAAGGAGCACCTGGAGCCGAAGTACTAAAAGCTGCAATAAAGGTTAAAAGGCTTGATGTCTCCAGTCTAAAATCCGATCTAGACGAGATTATAGAAGGGACGGTGCCTTTAGAAAGGATTGATTTGTACGAACAAGATGAGCTGCTGTTCATAGCGAAGGATACTACTAGGAAGGCTAGAGCGATTCATGAGAAACTGACTAATTTGGCAGACAGGTATGCCGTAGATTTATCTAGGACAAGGGCATTGCAGAGTAACCATAGGTTGCAGTATTCAGATCAAGACCTAGACGAGAAGAGAACTACAGGGTTAAAAACACACATAAGAGAGTTGGTATCGGGAATAAGAGTGTGGAGAGAACTGGACAAATGGGAGGAAAGGTGGTCGAAAAAGGGCACAGTTAGACAAAGTACAAATGTGATGACCCCCGAGGGAAGGGTAATGCAGATGGAGGCATTCCCTTTGCGAGAAATATCAAATGGGAACTATGTACATGTACCATGGAGTAGGGGAGATTTGGCCGCATTTACCAACTCGTTTCCGAAACTGAGGGAAAACCCAGTCGAGTGGTATAAGCAGGTGGAAAGGTTTGTAAAGATCTCCAAAGTATTGTGGATTGATTTGAACACCTTGTTCGACATTGTGGTTCCAGGGGATTTGTGGGTAACGTGCAAGATTAGTGTCCAGTGGCCAAATGCAGAGCCTGAGAGGAATGCTAGAACTAATGGACCATCGGACAGTGTCATGGAGAAGTACGAAAGGGTAATAGCCTGGTTAAAGGATAAAGTGCCTCCACAAGATATAGATTGGGTAAAAATAGACCGAACAAGGCAGGAACCCAAAGAGACAGTTCACGAGTTTTATGAGAGATTACTGGGGGGTCATTCTTGCCTGCAGCCTAACGGACTGGGAGCCCTTACCTGACATTGCTGTCACTGTTGCTGGACATCACCGCTTCTGGGGCCCTGACGCTGTGGTCTCGCCACTGCCGCTCCACTCCATCGCCGCAGGCGGCGGCTGGAGACTACAGCTCCCAGAGGGCTTAGCGGTCGCTTCCGGCCACTTCCTGCCGCTGCGCGCCCGGAGGCGCTATTAAAACAGGACACTCCCTCCGCGTCGCGGGACGCGCGCGGGCGTCGCCGGGCTGAGCCCGGGCAGAGGGCGGACCGTCTGTGGCCGTCCGGGGACGACCAGGGACGGGGCGGGCCACGTCCCTAAGATATCCCCCCTTAGGTGAGCACTGTACTTGGATATAAAAATGGGCGATCATACGCCTACCGTCAATAATGCTGATGTTTCTACCCAGGGTGTTGATACCTCCGTCTCCCTCATTACATCTTTCGAGACACTGATAGATACAGCCTTTAATGAGATTGTGGAGACTGAGAGGAGGTTCTCTATGGGTCCATTTTCCACCAACTATACATCGAGTATAACAACAAACACTACAAGTAGCACTAATGGGAATATGCACCTAACCCCTGCAGTTATTGTTGTTAAGCCATCACATCCTCCCGTTAATGTGCCCACTGTTCTGGATGACGAAAACACTGTCACCTTTATAGCACAGGACTTTGCCTCCGTACCACCAGCAGCTATCGCCTTAAAGCCGGCACTTATATCTCCATCCCCTGCAGCCTTGCTAAATGAAAATGTTCCTACCATCATAATAGCTTCTCCGGATGAGGTTCACACCCTGGATAGTTTGGAATCTAGTAGCAATAAACAGGGAGGAGAAAAACGCAAACGTAAAAGAGGCACTACTAAGCAAAGTACTAATAAAAGGAAACAATCGTCAATCCTTAAAAATCAGCCCACACCTCAAAGTTTGTGGAATAAACATAAATCTACAGGTGCGCAAAATGTTCCTACGGAGGATAAAGATCAAGCAGATATGGGCAGTAACTCTGCCGCATCTACTATTCACTTGAGTGAGAACTTTAACACTGTCTGGACCCAAACAACACTAATGGGAGATAACTATAATCTTTCAAGACAGAATGTGAACCTTATAGAAACCATAGTGGATACTATTTTTAACCGGATAGAAAAGCAAATGATCAGTCAGTTTAATAATGTTTTTAAAAGACTTGATAGATTAGACAATTTGGTCAAAAACGGTGAAACAAAAAAGAAGGGGTCTATCATTCTGGACCAAATCAGGGCTGATCGTCTTATAAAAGATTTGGAATCTGTAAATAATACCTTGTCAGTAAAGAAACAGGAAACTACTACTCTCCTGAATGGGATTGTGAGTATCCCTGGAACTTTACCGCCGCCCACTGCTTCTTCTACAATTCCAATAAGATCTAGTGATGGAGGGCCACATTTGATAAACCCTGATTCAACTACTAGGCCTACCCCTACACCCGCCCCAAGAAAAACTACAACCCCCCTTGTTGCCAATTATACCAATACTGCTTTGAACAACAAGAATGGTTTTATCCAACCAACAACAGCGCCAAGTTCAACTGTTGTGAATAACAGTGAGGTTATTGGTAAACAAGGGTCAAACAAATCCTTTAAACATCAGGGGCCAGCATTACACCTGCCTCCTGATGCTTGCCCCTATGTTTTGGTTCTTGCAGGTGTACCACAGCTGAGGGAGGGCCAGGGGGAATCATGGGTGCAATTGAGAAACAAATGTATAGGCTGGCTGACTAAACATAAAGGCGTTGGTTATGATATCTCTAGAGAGATTTTATCGGTCCGTAGGGTTTCTTGGGTCGGGCCTTTAACCAAAGATAAAGAAGGCGATTGCATAGTTCTTAACTTTCATAACCCAGGGACTGTGAGAAACCTTCTTAACAGAAACAGCAATTGCTCTGCCATTTCTACTGTTGCCACCATGTTACCTTTGAGTTATTTCTACAGACAAATGGCAAGACACCCCCGGCCTCCCCCTATGCAATTTCAACCACAACCTATGCCCTTTCACCCATCACCTATGTATTTTCAGCCACCGCCTATGCAATTTCAACCGGCCCCATTTCCTTTTAAGATGTTTAATAGATTTGCTCCTTTGTCGGACTTAGATCTGCAAGACTGACCATCTTTGCCTAACTCTGTTGTACCATCTTTGTCACTAATTCCCGCATCTCAGGTTGTCTCTCAACATTCACCTCGACCTGTTACGAGTCAAAAAATTTCGATTTCTAAACAAATGACCTTGGATTCCGTAATATCTCTTGTAAGCTGGAATATAGCGGGTCTAAAATCGAAATTGAAAATCAAAGAATGGCTAAATTGGGTTGATAATAATTGTGATATACTGATGTTACAAGAAACTTGGTGCACCGCGTCACCTTCTATGGAGGGTTTTTGCTGTTATAATTCAAAAGCCTCCCCCTCCCATATGGGTAGGCCTAGTGGGGGCCTATCCATCTGGTCCAAAATAAAATTAGGGGTGCAAACCAAACTGATTCCTACTTTAGGCAACTGTTTTATGGCCATTAAGTATTTTAATAGACTGAAACTGTGCATTATTAATTTTTATAATAATAATTTTGTAACTCATCCTAACGATAATTTTATTTCTTTGTTTACTTTTATTGACGACATTATTGAAGGGCATAAGTATGGGCCCTTCGATGGTATTTGCATCGGAGGAGATTTTAATGCCCATATATATCGTAGCAGCCCACCATGTAAAAACGGTGAAGAGTTGAAAAATCATTTAGCCTCTCGTGACCTATTGAATGTAATGGAAGTTGTGGGTTCAAGTGCAAATCACATAACTACACCTACTTTTGTGGGTCATGGTTGTGCATCCACGATAGACTATATATTTATATGCCCATCATTAAGCGACATAATTTTAAAAGCAGAAGTCATTTGTTCCGCCTATAGTGACCACTATCCGCTTAGAATACATTTACATAATCCACAGACCATGAAGGTTGCAGCAAAGTTAGAGTGTGGGCCAAAAAATCTGGCACTTTCTACCGATAGATTAAGACTAGTGTGGAAAGGGGTAGACAATAAAGATATTTTAGCTAGAGTAATTAGAAAATATCCCGAGGTAGTAGAGACTTGTCTGTCACACACAAGTCCCAGTAGTGTTGTGGCTGAAGCTTTTGGCAACTTATGTGGGGCCATTAAAACAGAATCCTCTAAACCGGCAAGGCAGAATATAGTTCATGGTCCCCGTTGGTTTGATTCTTCATGCTCCAAGGCCAATAGGGACCTGAGGGCTGCTTTAAAAACCAACCCTAGGGATGCGAGATTGGTGAGAGATCTAAGATCAAAATATAAAATTGCCCTATACACCAGATCTGAGGCTCTGGTGATTAACCACTGGGAATCTCTTACACGTACTGCCACGCTAAAGGACACAGCAGGCTTTTGGAGAGAAGTGAAGTTATTAAGATCTTTTGGCTCTAGCATTAACCCAATTAACTGCAACATAACTGGTGAGGCGTGGGTTGAGCATTTCTCTCAAATTTACGCAATATCAGCCACCTCTCCAGTAATTGCCCCCCTATTTAATAGCGCCGAACCTCTGACCTTTTCATTAATGGAGGTTGAGGACGCGATAATTGATAGTGCAAGTAATAAAGCACCCGGCCCCGACGGTCTTTCTATTGACCAGATTAAATCAGAAATTAATTTTTGGGCCCCTCTTATATGCAACTTATTTAATAATCTGCGTGAAAGCACAATTCCTGAATCCTGGTCGAATAGTGTAATCGTACCAATATTTAAAAAAGGTGACAGGTCGGACCCCGCCTGCTACCGTCCGATTTCACTGATCGATAACACGTTAAAGGTCCTCGGTAGGGTAATCTTCAAAAGGATAAGGAATTGGGCTGAAGAAAACAATGTTCTTCATTGCAGTCAACTGGGATTTAGAAGCCAAGTAGGCACAGTTGAACAGTGTCTAAATTTAAACCTGATTATGGCTAAATACATTATCGTTAAAAAATCCCCTCTTTATTTAGGTTTCATGGATCTGAGTTCTGCATTTGATTTTGTTAATCGTTCTAGGTTGTGGTCACTTTTGCTCGAATATGGTTTGGATGACTCACTGGTGTATTTTCTTTCTGAGTTACATAGGGACTTAAAAGCGAGAGTACGGATCAATAATGATGGCGATCTGTCCAATGATGTTTTTATTAGCAGAGGAGTTAGACAGGGCTGCGTACTCGCCCCCCTGCTTTTTATTTTATATATTAATGGGTTGAGTAGCACTTTAAATAGGATTACTAAGGACGTCCCAATTATAAATGGTTCCCCCATTACTACTTTACTTTATGCGGATGACGCAGTACTAATGGGGCGTACCCCGAATGCTTTACGCATCTTAATTTCTGGGTTTGTTGCGTTTATGTCCGATCTTGGTTTAAATACCAATTTTAAAAAATCCTTCATCATGAACTGCTGACCAAAAAAGTACAATATTACATCAATTAAATCTGGAGACAATATTTTAAAATGCACTAGCACTTTCCCCTATTTAGGGTTGTTATTCTCCAACTCAGGTTCATGGCAGCCTCATGCTGCACATGCGAGAAATAAAATTGGCAAATCAATCAATTCAATCTTATCCCTCCGAAAACCGAAATTGGCCAATGTTGTTACACCCCTACTTAACATATACCGTACTCAATGTCGGCCTACTGGGACATATGGAGCAGAAGTGTGGGGTTACTGCAAAAGCACGGGTCTCCAGTCGGAGGAAAATAGATTTTGTAGGAGGGTGCTGGGGGGAGTCCTGTGCGCCTCTACATTTATTTGTCACAACGAATTGAGACTGTCTTATATTGCTGATTTTATTAGGTCTAGGCCTGCTCTTTTTTGGATCAAGGTATGGTTAAATCCAGCAGCGTCCTTAACGCGCAGTATAATATCTGACTGTTTGTTAAGCGATAGTTTCCATCACATACCTTGCTTAAAAGCAGTCAAGAATAGCCTGCAGAGCGTGGGTCTAGGTTCTTTGTTTAGTTCCCCGAATTCTATTGTACCCGCTCATAAGAATAGCATTAAACGGGCTTTACTAGACCTATATAAAGAGGACCGACTGAGATCAGAGTCTACTAAACCTGCTGTTATTAGATATCAGCTTATTATTGACTCTAGTTGTGATAATTTGAATAATTTTTATAGATACTTGTCAATACCTATAGGAAAGTGGAATCGGAGCCTTTTGTTCAGGTTTCGCGATGGAAGCATAGTTAATTTGCTTAGCTTCCCCCTTGGCTATAATAAAAAACTAGAAGAACTGGATTGCCCCTGCTCTCAGGGTGGAAAACAAAGTTTATTGCACTATTTCTTCTTTTGTAGCTATTACAAATTGTATACCTGTAAATACCTAAGGCCGATCCTTCGTAAATATAATCTTAGAGATTTTAAACTCGCATTAAAATTCCTACAAGTGTTGCATACCGATGAAGTTATATATATTGTGAGTTGTTTTATAAAAAGATGTGTGAAATCGAGGGCATGCATGGAGTTTGGATAACTGATATCAGTATTACGGTATCTGTTGCACTTTTCTGCACTTAATTATTTTTGTAAATTGCCTACTGATTTAGTTGTATATCTATTTTGATATAAATGTTATTTCGGGAGTGCATAATCTGAATTTTGTGTCTAAATTTGTTAATAGACCATTGTTTCTCCCTTTAGTATGCATTTTGTACTGTATAACATGCACTTCGCACTTTATGACATATGCTACTTAAACCCAACCTGATAAATCTGTTTTCCATCTATATATATGTTTTTAAATTGTTTTAAATGTATTTTTATCTTGTATGTACTTTTATGGATGTATTGATAATCCGAATAAAGATCATTTGACTTGACTTGACTTGAGAGATTACTGAAAATATTCAAACAGTATAGTGGACTCGATGTAATGGATCCCAAAGACATAGGGCAGTTTGTGTCAAAATTCGTTTTGGGGCTGAGACCAGATATTTGTTTGATGATTCAACAACATTTAATCTGTTGGCAAAACAAACCACTAGATGAGATCCTGCGATATGCGAGATATTGCAGTGACGAAATAGATTCTAAAGCAAAGAATCTAAAGGAGAAGTTGATGGTAGTGCAGATGCAGTCAGCAGGGAAGGGTGGACAACAGAAGCAAGGGATGGGACGAAAGCCAAATGGTCAGAACAAGGATAATGAAGAAGGCCAGAGACCTAGGGTAGACTTTGCCACTTTAAAGAAAACGACAAAGTGCCATTTGTGTCACCAGGTGGGACATTGGCGACGCGAGTGTCCCTTTAACCCTGAAAATGGAGAGCTGGAATTAGAGGAGCAAGTTCAAGAGGTTCCAGCTCAAAAGGCAACAGTCCCAGGAAGCAAGGGGGTCAAAGGGGGGACTTCGGCTCCGAGAGCTCAGTTCCCACAGGCCCCGAAGATAGCGTCAGGGGGAAAGGTCTTTAAACAAATGCCTCTCTTTATCGAGGAAGAAAAGTGTTATTATGTTGACCCATTGACAGGACAGCGTGTGAGTAGGGACGAAGACTGTACCCTCGGGGCAGTCCTAGAGGTGGATCAAAGGGGGCCATTTGTTGAGGCTGAAGTGGCAGGATGTCCTACAACGTTCTTGGTGGATACTGGAGCTACTCGATCAACGTTGAGATCAGTGGTGGTTCCAGATTTACCGATGTCAGGGGAAACAATTCAAGTGGTAGGAGTTGCAAACAAAAGGATGACTAGTCCTCTGACTGAACCAGTGTCGGTGAAAATAGGAAACCATATGAATGAACATCAGTTTGTGGTATGTGATTCGAGTCCGGTATGTCTGTTAGGAAGGGATCTGTTGTGCAAATTGAACTGCACAATATACTGCACCCCGCAAGGGGTGGAGGTACAGACTACAGATGATGACGCTACCTTTAAGGTAGCCAATTCCAAATCTTGCATAGAACTATATCCTACTCTGACTGTAGAAGAGCTTCCCCTGGACCTGCGAGATACAGTGGCGTCAGAGGTATGGGATTTCACGGGTGAGGAAATAGGATTGATTAAAGGGGTAGAACCAGTAAAAATCATGGTAAAGCCAAGTGCCGAGTTTCCCAGAACACAACAATACAAATTGTCCCAGGAAACGATTGCAGGAATAAACCTGTGATCGAGTCAATGATTCAGCAGGGAATACTAAAAGAAATCATGGGAAGTCCTTGTAACTCCCCGATTATGGGTTTGCAGAAACCTAGTGGGAAATTTAGAATAGTTCAGGACCTCCGGAAAATTAACAGTATAGTTGTTTCATGTTGTCCAGTGGTACCGAATCCATCAGTGATACTGTTTCAGATACCATGCCAAGCAGAATGGTTCACAGTGATAGATCTTTGCCAGGCCTTCTTTTCAATCCCATTGGATGAAGAGAGCAGGTACCTTTTCGCTTTTAAAATGGAAGATCGCGTCTTAACATGGTGTCGAATCCCACAAGGATTCACAGACAGTCCATCAATCTTCAACCAGTTGTTGAAGAAGAATCTCGAAAATCTAGTACTGCCGCAGAATTCGGTTCTGGTTCAGTACATAGATGACCTACTTGTTGCATCAGAAACTGAGGAAGCTTGTAAAATAGATTCCATTGCCTTATTGAACCACTTAGCTGTAAATGGACATAAGGTATCTCCGAGCAAGTTGCAGTACTGTCTGACCGAAGTGCAGTATTTGGGACACCGGTTAGAAAAGGGAAAACGTAAGGTGTCTCCAGATAGGATTGAGGCGATAATGAAAATGAATGCGCCTACGACTCAGAGAGAAGTTAGGATGTTTCTAGGAATGGTTGGTTATTGTCGACAGTGGATAGTTAACTTTTCACTGAAAGCAAAACCCTTACAGAAACTGACGCACAAGGAGGTGAGTGATCCGGTACCATGGGACGATGAATGCCTAGTGGCATTCCTACAGCTGAGAGACGATTTGTGTCGTGCTCCGGCTCTGGGGATGCCCGATTACGAGAAGTCTTTTTCACTTTACTGCTGTGAGAGAGAGGGATGTGCTTTGTCAGTCTTGGCACAGACCCATGGAAATGCCCGTAGACCAGTTGCCTACTTTTCGGCTACATTAGATCCGGTAGCCGCAGCGTTGCCCGGATGTCTCAAATCCGTTGCTGCAACGGGTGTCAGCATTGAGAGGTGTGAAAGTATTGTGATGGGACACCAGTTAGTGGTGTATGTACCACATTCTGTAGAATTGTTAATGACCAGGACCAAGACGCAGCATCTGACCAATAGCAGGCTCACGCGCTACGAGCAAGTTATCCTTGCTGCGGAGAACGTGACCCTTAAGAGATGCTCTGTTTTGAATCCTGCTACATTGATGCCACTACCTACTGTAATAGAAGGCGAAGAATGTGAAGACCACGATTGCCTTGATGTGACTGAACTATGCACGAAGCCCAGGCCAGATATTGTGGATGAGCCGTTGTCTGACCCTGATGAGATTTACTTTGTCGATGGCTCATGTTTAAGAGACGATACTGGTCGATTGAGAGCAGCTTATGCTGTTTGTACTATTACTGGAGTTGTGGAAGCCGCTTGCCTGGAAGGAGTACATTCCGCACAGGTAGCAGAAATCATTGCCCTAACTCGTGCCTGCATAGCAGGAAATGGAAAGAGAGTCACCATATACACTGACAGCCAATATGGTTTCGGTGTGGTTCACGATTTCGGGCAATTGTGGTCTCAGAGAGGTTACATGACCTCTTCTGGTTCGCCCATTCGAAATGGAGAATTTGTGCGGCTGTTGTTGGAAGCATTGCAAGGTCCAGCCGCCATTGCGATTGTAAAGTGTGTAGCTCATACTAAGAATACAGATTTCGTGTCACAAGGTAACCGATATGCTGATGAAGTCGCCCGCTATTGTGCGGAGCAGGACTATTCCTTCTCAAAGATAGAAATAGATGGGGCGGAAGAGAAGACAGAATTGAGTATGATGTTGGAAACTGTAGACACTTGGGAGGATTTAAGAGTGATGCAGGAGAACGCACCTGAAGCAGAGAAAAAGGCATGGGAGATAGCAGGTTGCGTGAGAAGCGAGATGGATTTTTGGATATCAGCAGATGGGAGGGCTGTGTTACCTGAGGAACTAGCAAATCCCATGGCAAGGCAAATACATGGTCCAGTACACCTAGGAAGAGACGCTATGCTGAGAGTGTTTAGGCAGACTTGGTATTGCCCTAAATTTAGGATAGCAGCAGAATCAGTATGTAAGCGATGTGTTACCTGCCAACAATTAAACATAGGGAAAAGAACACCAGTTACACTGAGTCACATTGGGAGGTCTGGGGGGCCTCCCAATGCAATTGGACTTTATTGAAATGCCAAAAATCAACCGCCTTCGGTATGTTTTGGTGGTTGTATGCATATTTTCCAGGTGGGTTGAAGCATACCCTACACGCAGGTGCGATACACTCACAGTAGCCAAACTGTTGCTCAGGGAGTTGATACCACGCTTCGGGGTGCCTGCCTCTCTGGAATCGGACAGAGGAAAACATTTTAACAGCGAAATTGTGAAGATGTTGTGCTCTGCATTAAAGATCGATCAAAAACTGCATTGTAGTTATCGGCCAGAAGCCTCAGGGATTGTGGAACAAGTAAATGGCACTCTGAAGAGTCGACTAGCTAAAGTTTGTTCATCCACATCTTTGAGTTGGCCAGATGCTCTTCCTTTAGTGCTCATGAGTATGCGCAGCACACCTGACAGGAGGACAGGTCTCTCTCCACATGAGATTCTGATGGGGAGGGCCATGAGACTTCCTACGGTTCCAACTGCTGCCCTATTGAATATCACAGATGATCTGATCTTGGATTATTGTAAGGGACTGTCTGACGCCATCCATTCTGTGTCCCTTCAGGTGCAGGCGGCTGAAGTTCCATCATCAAGGAATCTGTGTCATGATCTGAGTCCAGGGGATTGGGTGCTGGTCAAGAAGCACGTCCGGAAGAACTGCCTAGATGTACGTTGGCGTGGGCCCTTTCAGGTAATCCTGATCACGAATACCGCGGTGAAGTGCGGAGGGCTGCCCAATTGGATCCATGCATCCATGCATCCCATACTCAGAGAGTTCCAGCACCTCTAGAAGAAACAGCTCCTCTCCCAGACGAAAGTCCAGCAGTGGAAGAAGAATCCCAAGGGGGGACCAGTCAAGCTGTGGGGGTGTCAGAAGAAGTTGGGAACGCATCTGATCCAGAAGAGGAAGGAAGGCAGGACGGCAGTGAGACCGAAGACGCAACTGAAGGAGAGAGCTGCAGTGAATACGACTCAGACACAGATCAGTACCAGAGCGAACAAGAATCGAGTGTGAGGACGAGAAATAGGAGAGCAAGGCGTGGAGCAGCCACCTGGCCAGAAGGAAAGAGGAGGTTGAGCTTGAGGTCTGCTCGAGAAGAAACGCTTGCTCCTATATCCGAAGACTCAGATCCGGAAGAAGATACGCAGGATCAAGCCCAAGAGGGTCCCAGAAGATCAAGGAGGGTGCGAGTGCCTAGCAGAAGGTACTCTACTCCTGATTGGACCTACCTCGTTGCAGATGTCCGTGGGACACAGAACCGGGAGGGTCAGGGAAGTGAACCTGATCAGAACTGATCCGATCATCACAGTGCAAATAAGGTTCCTGCTACCAGGAGCGGAGACCGAAAGGTTGCTGACACTCAACATCGTCTATCCTCCTCTCCTGAGCGGAATAAGAAAATTGATTTTAGAGACAGTTGATTTTCCGGTTTGCTGTTCACGATATCCAGTATTGGAGGGAACTCTTCTTCGACTGGAAATGCTTGAACGAGTAGTGGAAGTTCTTGGAACACTAATTGTCTTGGATTAATACCTTGTTGCTGATGTCTTCAAGGGGGCGCAGAACCGGGAAGGTGAAGAAAGTGATCTTGGTCAGAACGAACCCCTTTGTAACTGTGGATGTAGAACTGATAGTACCAGGAGTGGAGATTGAAAAGACCTTAACTCTTCACTTTGTTCGTCCACTTGTCCAGAGTGAAATAAGGAGAATAATCCTAGAGACAGTCGAATTTCCATGTTGTTGTACGAACTGCCCAATATTTGAGGGAATCCTTCTTCGTATGGACATCTATGAAGACGTAGTGTCACTTCTTGGAACACTTATAGCTTCAGATTAATAAAAGATTTTGGAAAAGAACTTTGTAAATGTTGCTGCAAGATAACCTAGCGCCGAGTGGAAGAAGAAAATGGTAGGGACTTCCTTTTAGCAGACGGAGAAGGGCTAGGATTGTCTATTTCTACAGGACTCTAATGTTGTTTGCGGAGTAAACTGTCAGCTTCCAGTTGTTCAAAAGAGAAACGCTGTTCAAAAGAGAGACTTTGTTCGGAGAGAAGGAAACTGGTGCTAGAAGAACACCCAAAACTACACTGTTTGAAGACATGGAGGCCGGCAACCCGAACCGCAGGGCAAAATGTATAGTTGGCACACTTTTAGGGGTGGTGATTTCACTTATAGTTTCAGTGGTTACTGTCTCATACATAGTGGGACATGAGAGAGATGCAAAGGAAGTCAAGGAAGTCAAGGAAGGCAAGGGAGTGTCAACACAGAGAACAATGACTGTTAATAATAAGGGAAACATAAATGATAAAGACAAAGCTTTGTTAGACGCGGAAATTAAAAGGTTACATACGGATGAATCACAGGGGAACTTCAGGTCAAATGCTTATGCCAAATTGCTTTACGAATACATTGATGTCATGGAGGCGAAGAATTGCTACGTTTGTATGCAATTACCAGCTTCGGTGGATGAGGGTATCAGATACCATCATCTTCCATTGACATATGGAATCACATGTAGTTTGTTGTTAAGCATATTCTATGGACGAGATGGGTTCGAGTATTATTTTTCGAATTTTGACTCGACATTGCCAGAGGTCCCAAATTACAAGCATCTGAACAAGTGGGACTATTACAAGAGCGAAGACAGACTACACAAATGGTTCATTCCATGGAAGACGTTAGATACTTCACATGCCCGAAGAAATAATCTGACTTGTCAAGTGTCAGAAATTGAGAAAAAGTTTATAGGGTAGGTAGATACTAGATACAGGAGGCAGAAGATTCTAAAGGCTTCAGGACAATGGGAAACAGATTGGACCAAGGAAGAAAGGATACACCAAAGAAAGGGTAGCTTTGGTCCAATTGCTTTAGACAAGGAGAAATGGGGGAAACTGTGCATTCACAGGAGTTACTCCTATTATGAGAATCTGTATGTAGGTCAAGTCAGTTGTGAACATGCTTTCCAATTGGAGTACTACTCCAAAGATTTTTTGAAAGAGATGCAAGCAATTCCAAATGTATATTTTGTATGTGGAAGAAATGCATATGTGAAGCTACCAGATAATTGGTACGGTTCATGCTATCTAGCAATTGTCTTCCCCAAAATATATCATGTTGAGAATTTAGAAACGACAAAGAGAGGAATACCAACTAGAGGGATGAGAGGGCTAGGTGCAGCAGAAGTAATTGGGGATGTATTTGGTGCTGCGTTCCCTATCTTGGGAGTGATACTGAATGACATCAAAATTAGAAGATTGGCTACAGTCGTAGATAGGTTATCTGCCAGTACTGCTAGATCATTAATGCTGGTGGAGGGTGCGATGCAATCGATAAGGGCAATGGTTCTTCAGAACCGAATTGCTCTAGACGTTCTGTTAGCTAAAGAGGGAGGAGTTTGTAAGGCTTTGAAGGTCCAGGAATGCTGCACTTACATTCCGGACAATTCAAAACCTTTAGAAAAGTATATACGAAACATCACTGCAATTCACCACGAAATTGAGGATCTGACAAAGATAAACGTGTGGGAAAAAGTAGGTCATGGAATGGGTAAAGTTGGAGGGTGGTTTGCCAACCTAGGAAAGGGTATCGTTTGGTACATACTGAAACCCATCATCATAATTGTGATTTGTGTAATCACTTTGTGGGGATTGGTGCGTTTGTATCAATGGTATAAAGCAAACAGGTTGCAGAGATCTATGAGAGAACAGGAGAAAAGGTTGACAGCGATGCAAGATACACAATATAAGAGTCTGAAGGCATTGGAGACAATGAAAAGAAGTGGTACTGCCATGACTTCACTTTGAAGAGTCCTACATTTTAGAGATGATGTCTTTATGGTGATGACTCCTGAAAGTCATCAAAGGGGGGACTGAGAGAGCACAAATCTGAAAAATGTATAAGTGCACCATATTTACAATCACGTAGTTAGTTTAAATATATTATGCACAAGAGTGTCTTATATACAGTAGTGAAATGTATAGAGTGTTCAAGTAGGGTAACAATAATCATAGCAATGTGAAGACTAATGTAGAAATGCTGTAATGAATATGAAAACCTCACGTTCTCATGTTAAAGTGATCATGTAAGAGGAAAATAGAACCTTGCAAACCAGTTGAATGTGTAGGCCTTATGGCAACTCACAGTAAATCTAAACGTGCTGCTAAAATAATGTGAGGTGGGGTTGACATTGTTCATTTAAATGTATTATCGAATTTAGTATGGAAATATATGCTTTATAGATGTGTTGTATTTTAGAAACGTGTGTTAGTTAAGAATACTGTTTAAATCAAGTTAAATGTTTTCAGAGTGCAGGGACCCGCTTCATGTAAATCAAGTAGGCCCGAACAGATAATGTCGTTCCTTTGATCTGCAATGTGCTCGTTAGAGAAGAAGTCGAGAGGCGCCAAGTACTGTGCTTCCAATATGTTTTACGACCTATAGATATGGTGGAGCTTGGAATTTGAGGCCCACTGTAGGACGGCCTGTATGCAGGTGCGAGGGGTCTTAATCAGTTGAAATGAATGGGGCTTTGTTCAGTGGCTCTTGGCGCAGGCCTGTAGGAGTCTTCAGGAATTTCAGGGGGTACCGGCGCTGGAGAAGAAGCCTGGGAACCAAGGTCAACTTTAACGAGGGTCTTGAAGAGTACCATCATGGAGTCTACCGCCAAATTTGATACCACGTGAGGGGCGTCCCGAGGGGCGTTCCTATTGGAAATGTGATTTTGTATTAGGGAAAGCGACCCGGGAGGAGAGCAGAGCAGATGATATTGGAAGCCTAAGAGAGCGGTTGGGTAGGCAGATAGGCTGATCACAAGAGACCGATTTACAGAAGAGACAAGGAGAAGTGCGTGATCTTCTTAGGAAGTCACCACGGCTGACACCTTTTGGGGTAAAGATCTTGTTAAGTAGGGATGTCACTTAGTCTAGTGCAGGGACAGACTAACCTGAATTTTCTTTTCTGTAATGACTCTTAAGTTGCAACTTGTATCCATTTTGGCAACACTAATGATTTTTGAACTTGTACTTATTATTCTGTTTTGTAGACTCAGACTATTCAAAGAATTTATGTTCATAGTGATACCCGTATACCTTTTAAACCTTATCTTGAGAAGTTTGTATCTTCAGTTATCTTTGGCTTTATATTAAATCTTTAAACTTTATCACTGGTCAGTGGTTATTTAGAGTGGTGTAAGTTCTTAATTGACTAACTTAGTAGTAGATTATCTTTTACTCAATGACAGGTACCAACGATCCAGTGCGACTTGATTTGGGATCTGGTAAGGTAACTAGAAACCAGAAACCCCGCGTTAACAAATTCAACACTGTCAGCTCCAATCAATGCCCTTACCTGGCAAACACAAAAAACCGAAATCCAAATGGACATCATGCAGGCAATAGCAACAGCCATAACAAATATAGCGGCCAAAATTAATAATCTAGAGGGGAACCTTGAAATGCTGAAGAAGCAGCACTCTGAGAAATGTTTCTGCCTTCCAGTTTTTACATCACTATTCACAGACCTCAAACAAAGAAGACCAATGATCATAGACATCCCGGACCACTGCTCAGAGGAAAAGACCCAACTTAAGCAAAAAATAAGGCATTCTGAGAGACAACGGGAACAGAAATCCTTACAACACCCGCCGCCGCTGACTACAACGAAGAGCCTAAAACAAGTTTCTATGAATCAACACGCTGAAGTTGGGCCCTCCATCAACTCTAACAATAAAGTTAACAACTCGACCGAGGCCCCAGACACTCCTCCAACATCTTCACAGCTGGCAGTAGTAATGAGTTCAAATTAAATTCAATATGACCTGCCAACAATGGGCACAGCCAGGCCCTTGTGCCAAGGCCCAACTGACAGCCCTGAAGGGAACAGTAAACTGCTTTCCAGAAGAGTGAAAAAAACCTCAAGAAACAAACAAAAAACATCAAACTCCGGCAAGGTGCAAAAAAGCTACATATGCGCCTGGCAGCATCAGACAGTAACTTAGGCTGCGAAATTGACCCAGCGACTGACCAACAATCGAAACCGCTCAGACCAGAGAAACTTTAGCCAATCTTCCAAAAGGCGAAGCTCATCGCCAGTGAAGGAAACACTGAGCAGCACTGAGTAATGGCAGCACTTGCACTTATAAACTTGCCCTGTGGTCCAGGCCGGGCAGACAAATTGCAAAAGCAAATTCCACAGGAGATCGCCCTTCCTCCACAAACAGACAACAAACCACAAAATCGTAACAGTCAGGAGTAAGTCAAGCCCCCATCCAAAATAGATAAACCAAGAATGCCTTCCACTTCACCAAGCAGAATTGGGGCATAAGAAAACACAGCTGCCCAAATAGACAATAGAGCAAACATAACAAACAGCTCTCGCCTGGAAATAAATCAAGGAATGATAAGGCCAAGGGACCCCGCCCAAATATAATCAGAAAACACCATCATCGTGTTCACGCCCGAATACACATCCCGAGGAGGCTCAGACATACTAAATAGGGCAAACATTTTACAAATCCTCTATCACATCCCAGAGCTGTTACATCTTACAACGGAAGACCTAACTCGAGTTCAATTTAAGGTGTTGAATACCAATACAACAAGAGAATTGACAATAACAACATGGAAAAACAGCATGACAGCCCAAAAGATCATGACAGAAAAGCCTCAATTTGCAAAATGTGGGATTAATGTAAATGAATCCGAAGAGGAAACATTCCCCCACATGCTAATGGGCAAAAATAGTAGTAGGCAAATACAGTCACAGTGAAAGTCCATTTTAAGAGGCACTTTTGAAGCCACCCATACTAGATCATTCTCAGACTTGAGAATACATTTCACATCTACTTCAGGAGCTACTGTGAGTAAATTCATAGAAAGCAGGAAAGCCACGACGCATACACACGACCAGGATGTAGCAGCAACAACCTCGCCGCAGCAGCAATTAAACCTCTCCTAGCTCAAAAAGATCCAACAGGCTTGCAAGTGGATTAAACAAGAGGATAAAATGTATCTCATGGAACGTGTTCAGGCTGAAAACCATGCTACAGAACCGGGATGCTTTTGAATTCCTACAGAAGGGAGACCTGCTGTGTCTCCAGGAAACCTGGTTACTCGCCCCCCCTGGTTTTACCAGGATTCGATGAATTCCAACATCCAACCAAAAATTTCAGTGTCTTTGGAAGGCCATCAGGGGACCTATCCATATACGTAAATTTGGAAATCTCCATAACATTGGTTAAATCACCATTAAGTACGGACATGGTCCAAGCATTACACTTGCAAGGCCTGAAACTGAATGAATCCCCTATAACGATCCTACTGCTGAACATTAATTTCAATTGCAAAAACAGTCCAAGACATGGCAAGATGAGAGTACTGGTCAACACACTGGAGGCACTATCAGTTTTAGCCTTCCAAGCCAAAAGCGAACTGCACCTTTCACCATACAAAAAATGCTGGAGCTTACTCACTTTCCATTTATCCTGTATCCTTTTATCTAGCTGCACTTGAAATTCTGCCTGCAACCCCTCCAATTCTCTGCTAAGCACAAGGACTCTACCTGATCCCTCCATCAAAGCCTTCTGAAGATCACATTCTCTGGCCTTGATCCCTTTAATTTGCTTATCATCTTCCTGCTTCTCCGCACACCTCTTACCAACCATTATAGAGCTTAACCCCTTAGCTGCGGAGGCTATTCCGCCGCAGCGCTAAGGGGGAGGCGGGGCCGCGCGGCGCTCCCGTACTCATGACGGAACCGTTCCATTCCCTTTGTGTGCTTGTGACAGAACTGTTCCATTCACGGCCCTCGGGTGAGCTGTGCTTGTGACGGAACGGTTCCGTCACGGCCCCGCCCGCTCTTTAGAACGTCAGCGCAGGCACGGAATTCGCGCCGCGCAGGCACGGCGAGCGGGCAGTGACGGAACCGTTCCGTCACCAGCACAGCCCACCCGAGGCTCGTGACGGAACAGTTCCGTCACGAGCACACAGGGTTAATATTGCCCTTAGATACGCTTTAAATTCATCCCAGACTATTTGCAATTTTGCAGAGCCCCTATTGTAAAGAAAAAAGTCAACTGTCTTTTCCGCTAAATTGAAAATCACCTTCTCATCTAATAGGATAGTCCTATCCAACGTCCACCTTCTCTGTCCCATTTTTTTGGTGGTGTCTTAGGGACAGGGCCACAGGAGAAAGGTCTGAAAGAACTAAGGGAACAATTATTACCACCTCCACCTCTGCATTTAACTCCTGATCCACCAAGAAATAAATAATGCGAGAGTGATGCCCATACTTTTTACTATAAAATGTAAAATCCCTGGCTCTCCCCATCTTACTGCGCCAATTATCAATCAAATTAAATTCAACCATCATATTTTTCAACCTAGCAGATGTTTTGGGTGGCTAACATGTTTAACTTTTAATGTTCTATCTAGTTGTTTATTTAGAGCTAAGTTAAAATCCCCTCCAAGTATAATCTGGGTCGAGGCAAGATTCTAACTTCATTAGAGCTTCTGGATTGTCATTGTTTGGACCATAACACATTGCACACGAAACTGGCCTGCCCTAAATCACTAAATTAGCCACTAACTGTCTACCAGATAGATCCGATTCATATTTTATAAGCCTCATTCCAGAGTTCTTTATTATAATTAAAGCCACTCCTCTAGTGCAACCTCTTTGATCTCAACACACTACCTCCTGGACCCAACGTAGCTTACTAAAACATAGCCCACACTCTTTCCGTTCCAAAAGGGTCTCTTGAAGCAGTATCATTTGGGCCTCACTATTCTTAAGGTAATCTGTCTCCCGGGCCACCTTCTCTCAGACCTAGATCTCAAACAATTGACATTCCAAGATATAAAATGAACTACATTTAACTTATTCATACTTGCAACACCAGACTCTACCCCCATTCAGCTCCTTCAGCATAAACTCTTGACTAGAATTCCCAACCTGATAGGAACCATAAATGACTAAAACCATATTAAAGTACAGCAAAAAGAGGACCAATGTTTTCCTTTTTTCCCCATGCTCCCAACACCCCGTGCTCCCCATCACCCACCCTCCCCGGGAAACCCCCTTTCCTATCCCTGGGTGATAGAATCTGCCCTTCGCGACTAAGAAGAGAAAGATAATTAGAGATCTAAATATAAATTAAAGAAAAGAAAGCCTAACAACTCATAGTGAACTTATTTCGATGCACCTACACTATATTCACTTAATAGGAGAGACTTTCAGGACTAACCGCTCAACCCTCCATCTGAGCTAGAAAGGTGTCCACCATTTCTGTATTACTGATCATGTGCATCTTATTTCTCCACATGATTTTCAACATTGCTGGAAACTTCATCTGGACCTGGGCACCTTTACTCCATAGAACGTTCATCCTTGTCCCCAATTCCCATTGCCTCTGTGGAGTTCTCTTGCCTATGTCCAATCTCACTTGGTAGCTGATGTACCAATACTTTAGAGATCCTTCCTTCAGGGCACATCCCAACTCCAACTCCTTAACTGCATATGTAAGAAAATTAATCAGGATTTTTGTAGGAGTCTTCCTAGCAGGGTTTGACTTAAAGGGATCCCTGGGCACTCTCTGAATCTCCTTCTCAAGATCTAGGTCCGGCCTGTCATGCAGCATTCCTTCGCTTAATAGTTTACAAATGAATCTTTTAATGTCACCCTTCTCAGAGCCTTCCGGAGTACTAAGGACTCTCAAGTTGTTACCCCTAAACTGAGTTTCAAGCCACTCCAAGTCTTCCTGCAAAGAATTATGATGGGATTTTAGGGTTTCTATGTCTCTAGAATTCTCAGACATAGCTGTAGACAGATTCTTCACCCCCCTTCCAAAATTGCAATACCATCTCGTTTTTCTTCTAGTACCTCACATTTCTCTTGGATAACTTTTTGGTTACTCTCAAAGATCTCAAACTTCATAAGAATGTCCTGCCTCAGGTTCAACATCATTTTTTTCCAGCTGATTTACACTCCCCCTTTGGCCTGAGGACTAGCTTCTCCTTGACTTGGGTTACCTGCCATGGGTGGTTGACTACCGTCTTGGGGCAGTCTCAAGCTAGGACTTGGACTGCTCCCATCTTGTAGGTCCCCAGCCTAGTTGGCCAACAGAGAAAAACGATTTTCAAGAGGGGGTGGTACTGTCTGTGTCGACATCGGATTTACACTACTCCTTGCCCCCTACATAGACACAGCAACCTGTTCCATTATTCTGAAATAGAAGCAATGGTAAGGTGAGTGCTTTTAGAGTGAACACACCTCTTTCGGCCCACAACGCTTATCCCTGCAAGTTTCACCACCTTTTAAACACGGGAAAGAGCTACCACCTCACGTGCTGACTGCTCCACTAATTTCCCACCTTTACCTTTCCTCACAGGGACCGACCGTAATTGGTACACATTCCATACTTGCGGTACTTTGTCCGCTTTATCTGCTAATATATTAACAGAGATATTTTCTTCCCTGGCACTCTGTGCACTACTGCCTACTCCAGCAGTTCCTGTGGCACTCTCCAGCCCACCTTCAAACAGTATTTAGAAGAAGAAATACCAGGGGGAGACCTCTTTCCCTCGGACCCTGCTGTACCTGCAATATTTTCCGAGGTAGCACTCCATTCTCCCCTACATTCCTCTCCACTTGACTGTCCGGTCAATTTCTTTGAATGCTCCTCTGTATAGTCACAGCTTCTTCTTTCTGAAAAATGCTGTCCTGTGCTGCCTCAACCTCTACCGACCCAGAAGCTGGCCAGTGTTGTTGCTGCGCGGGACCTCTGCCAGAGAGCCGCCGCACAGCACCAGATCCCCCGATGACACCTCGTGTCGAATCCCATATAGGTTACGGAATAACTCCATAAAACCAGGTAAGCCTCCAGACTCTATGTCCAGCGACGCATATATTAAATGTTCATTTCCCAGAAAACTCAGCAATTCCTGCTTTCTCCGGTTTGCCTCTCCCCTCAGTCCAGGAACTTCTGCGACTGGCGTCAGCCTGCCGCCATGTTTCCCACAAATTTAATAAACGCAGAGTCTGGGGAGATGTTGAACACCAATGCAGATATAAGTGGAGAAGCCCTGAGGTATATGAGTAACCTCTATAGAGAGGATATACAATCCCAGGGAAGAATGTATACAGGCATGGCTAAAGAGGACGGAGCTTTCGCAATTAACAAATGAGCAAAAGAGAGTTTTGGAAGGTGAGATTATGGAGGAGCAGATAAGGGTAGAGTGCAGGAAAATGGCAGGTGAGAAGGCAGCCGGGCCAGATGGCCTCCCAGTTGAGATCTATACTCAAATTACATATAAAGTGGCTCCGGTCTTGAAAGACATATTTAATGCAATATAAATAGATGGGGAAACTGCTCCCAGATCTTGGTCAGAGGCCACTGTAACTTTTATACTGAAACTGAATAAAGATTCATTGAGAGTCGACTCGTATTGACCAATATCGCTCTTGAACACAGATTATAGGATCTTTTTAGGGATTGTAGCTTCAAGAGTTGCACAGGTCATTAAGGGAGTTATACATTTGGACCAAAGAGGTTTATTCCAGGGAGGCAACTTAATGAGCTTACGTTTCTGATGATGTGGGTTATAGATATGATGGAGGCCCAGAATTTGCCTGTGACTGTTGTAGCTGTAGATGCAGCAAAGGCCTTCAACCAAGTGCATTGGGCGTATCTTTGGGAGGCCCTAAGTAACTTTGGTTTTCTGCAGAATATAGTGAGGGCTGTGCAAAACTTATATTATCTACCTAGGGCTAGGGTGCTGGTAAATGGAGAATTTTCGGATTGGTTTGACCTCACTAGGGGCATGAAACAGGGTTGTCCCTGTCTTTGCTCCTTTTTAATCTATATATTGAGCCTTTTACAAATTTGATCAAAGCAGATCCCAGAATGTTTCCTTTTAAAGCTTCCGGGTTAGTGGCAAAACTGGCTTCATATGCGGATGATCTGATTCTCTATACCACCAACCCCCAGCCGGCAATCCCCAACCTGATGGCAAAGGCAGTGTGCTTTGATATGATCTCAGGGTATAAGGTGAATGCGGAAACAAATTAAGTTATGGAATGGAATCAGGACAAGAGTAGTTGGGGAGTTAAATCTCAAATGCGCTATCTGGATCTATTAATTATACAGCAACTTGAGGGAGGATGTTCCCTAGAATAAATTAGCAAAAAGTTAGCCAACTTACCTTTAAACATATATGGTCGTGTGAATCTCATCAAAATGATTATCCTCCCCAAAATTACTTTTATTTTCAATTCTATTCCTCTAACATTTTGGAAGGAGGATATAGCCAAGGTCCAGGGGAAAATAGGTAGCTTTATATGGGCTTCAAAGGGACCTAGGATAGCCTGGAAAAAGTTGAGGAGGAGGTTGGAGGCAGGGGGCTTGGCTTTACCAGATCTACTCGCATATTGTCATGCTTTTTGCTTTAAGAACTTCTCCATGCTTGCTAATCAGACAGATAGGTCACCTATGGGTCTACTTTTTGGGGCACTGTTAGCTTATGTCAGTCAAGGCCAGTGTCACTTCCTTTTTAAATATGGAGACCCGAAATATTTCAAAAAGGTGAGCTTTAAGATTCTGAAGTCCGCCTTAAGAACTTGGATGTATTTTCGGAAAAGGTTGGGATCCCATATTACTCTTCACGGGCTCTGATTTGGGAGTCTCTTGGTACCCCCGATTGATTGATGGACCAACTAAGTCAGCCTTTAAAATCCGGGGGGCTATGCTATTGGGCAGATCTTAAAATGAGATCAAGCTTAGTGAGTTGGGAAGAGTTAAGCAATTGTACCAAGGGACAATTGACAAGATTCAAATACTACCAATTACGTTCTTGGTAGGCCACACAAGAGTGGGCAGGAGAGGAAGATGTCTTGAGGCTTGATCAGGTTATGAGAACTGACCGATGGGAATAGGAAGTCTCATTTTGGTATTGGGCCTTTGTGGAGGCGGATGATAAGATTGTTTCAGAAATTTCCAAACTATGAGTAGAAAAGCTTGGGAAAGGAGATCTGAAGCAAGCATGGTATGATTCCTTTTCCATTCTACGAGCAGCGTTGAAACCAGATTCGCTTAAGCGTAACCATCTGTTCACTACCCATAGAGTACATTGGACTCCAGCTAGGTTATCAAGAGTTACAGGGAACACATACCTCTGTCCAAGGTGTATGCTCACATCAGCAGATGACCTGCATTTGTTTATGCAGTGTCCAAAGATTTTTCCCTGCTGGGCATCAGTGCATAACTTTCTGGAGGAAGTAACTGGCAAACAGATCAAGGTAAGCCCTCAACTTACTTTTGTGGGGCTTTATCAAGAAGGCTGTGAAGAGAAGTTTGTACAAACACAGTCATCACTAAATTTATCTTCTATGTGATTTTGTTGGCGAGGCAGGAGATACGTAGTCTTTGGAAATAGGAAAGTCCCCCATCCTTTGCAGAGTGACTTAAAAGTATTATCTGTACGAGTCAATCTGACATGGCATGTGACCCTGGGAGTCTGAATAAGGTCTGGACACTGTTGGTGGATTGGAGAGAGCAGTCTAGCAGGTCCGATGATTAAGCGAAACATGCTGTCGATCCTGGTTCTCCTGTGACCCAGTCTCTACGTGAAGGAGATGGAAGTGGAAACAGTAGTATTCATGTGTGAAAATGCTCATCTTTTCCTCCTGGCATCTGAGGGATAAGAGTGATACCAGCAAGAGAGTTGGCAGAATAAGGACTACAAAAAAAAACACACACTGGAGACACTGCTCTACAATTACCCAATCTGCAGGATAATAATGGTTGACGACTACAATACGCATAATTTGGGACTAGAAACAGATGCTTCTTGCACTAGAGACTGTGCTGGTAATTTGTTTAACAGATGTTTAAACTCCTACAGTCTCAGGTCCACACAAGAGGCACAACTCGCAAACCATGACACGCCGAGAGACCGCCAGAGAAAACTCAAACTGACTATAAACTACATTTTCTTGTGCCACTGCCTCCACAAATAAGTGGTGAACTTTCAAAAGCCAGTACAAATAACTAGTGACCACCTTCCATTGTTCACTGTTATATCATTGCAAACAGTTACTTTTAGGTAGACTACACCTTTAGGTGCTCCCAACGGGGAGGAAATCTACATGCTCCCAAGCTGACTTAAATGGAATAAAATCAACACATCCAGCCTGACAGTTTGGAAAAACAATTGGCCCGCACTCGTTAGTGACTACATTGAAGGGAATATACCTGCAAAATGGTGAAACCTGATCCCAGAGCTGCACCATCTACTGTTAGGCACAAAATCATAGAATCAGTCTGAACTCAAAGAAAGGGTGTGCTGCCAACCCAATCCACGGTGCACATTAAAATCCAACTAAGCAAAAAGGCACTGAGGCAAGCTAATCATAATTACAAACGGGGGAGGGATGAAACTGCTCACCAAACATGGGTGATAGCCACGTACACGCGTAGGAGAAACATATGGAACTTCAAAAGGCAACAAAAAGACAGATGTACATCCATGGTCTTCTAACCTCAAGCAGACAAGCAGAATTCTGGCTATACATCAACACGCTGTCTGGACATGGTCATGATTGGCGAAACAGAGTTCCCGGGCACACATGAGTAAACCATGTGAAAACACTCTACTGCGACCCCTCTCACAACCTCTCTTTAGACCACAAACGACCATATATGAGTATTAGTCCGCATAAAGATACTGACAAATAAAACTGGGTAAATGTAATAAATATGGAGGAAGCAAGTGAAGCCCCAGATGTGCACTATTGCGTGTCAAAAATTCTAAAGAACATAAGAAGCTATGGTGCCACGGGGCCCAATGCTCTCCCTGGACAATTGTTTAAGGAGGACATCGTATTCTGGGCAACAATCCTTACCCCATTATACAAGTTTTGCATGATTAACTCCACAGTCCCAAAAGCCTGGAAAGGATCCCTGCTCCATCCAATACATAAAAAAGGCGAAACCGAAGACCCAACCAAATACAGGATGATAGCACTCCTGGACAATGAGGCAAAGGCATATGCAAGCTTACATCTAAAAGATCTACAAATCTGGGCTAACGAGGACGGAATATTACCAGTTTACCAATCCGGCTTTAGGTCAGGAGCATCGACACTGGATAACATTCTAGCCCTAGCCTATCTTGTAGATCAGTCCAATCGGAAAAAACAGTGCTGCCTTTTTGCCTGCTTTGTTGATTACTCGACAGCATTTGACTGATCAACAGAAATCTACTTTGGTGAAAATTACTAAATTGGGAGATCCCAAATAGGTTGACGAATGCCATAAGAGCTCTGGACACTAGAACCTGGGTATGCTTCAAACTAACTGGGAACAGTGCCACAAAGAAGATATACATGGACCGAGGGTTAAAACATGGCTGCGTAGTGGCTACGGTACAATTTAATTTATGCACTGCAGACCTTGGCAAAACAATATCAAAAGCCAGCCTGTTAGCACCCAAAATTGGGCCTACCAGACTATTTCTAATGCAATAAGCAGACAACATGGTCCTAATGGACCACACAAAAACGGGCCTGTAAAGAGCATTGGAGGCACTCCGCATTTACAACAAAGAAAATGAGTTGACAGCAATTGCCAGCAAAACAAAGGTAGTAATCTTTGGAAAACACCCCAATAAACTTAAACATCTATGGAAAATGGTCAACCTGAAAATATTTACTACAACCAAATATAACTACCTGGGGGCATGGATCGTGAGCAAAGGCAAGCCGACAGCCCACATCGTATTTATGGAAGCTAAAGTCAAGGGGGTAACATACGCCCTTTGTAAACTCAACTCCAAAATATGCAGTGCGTCAACTGAACCTATCCGAAAGGTTGTAAGAGCCAAGCTAATTCCTTCAATCTCCTATGGACAACTAGTATTTCCTCGGGCCCTAATTAACATCATAGAGTCTGTCAGCTGCCACGCATTCAAACAGATTTTCCAGATATCGGCCTATGCCAGAAACGTGCTAGTAAGGCTGGAATTTGGATTAAGCAAACAATCTTATGAATAGGGGGCCGTTGTCATCCGTTATTATCGAGGGACATGCGCTGCCACCCCAGACACAATGAAAGGTACCCTGAAAAAATGTTCATGAAAGGGAAAAACCCATGGGCAGATGCTTTATGAACCGCCCTGAAGGAGCTGCACCTCAAACTGTCTGACTGGGGCAATTTTATTCATCAACCCGGCCTGCTTATAACAATTTTAAGGAAACAAGTTAGAACACTATCAAAGCAGAATGACATAGTGACTATCGAGTCCTCTAGCAGCAATATCGGGATACTAGTCAGTTCTTATGAGGACAAATTGAGGCAGCCTTACCTTGATTCAGCATTGAATAAACAAATACTAAAGCAAATCCTTTCGGTCAAACTCATGGCCATTCCAATAAAAGACATTATTACCCACTGGAAATCACTAGGGCAGGTTACCTCCTTTAGACTCTGCCATCAGTTTGAGGAGTCCTTGGCCCACTTACTCTGCATCTGTCCTGAACCTCGCCTCACACGTCGCACTTTACTAAAACATTTGTTTTTAAAATACGGCACCAGCACCTGCACAGACGCAATGAAGCTTCTTTTTAATTTATTTAGAGACTCCTATGGAACTGGCTAGACTAGCAAAATATGCAAGATCATTTTTAGGAGCTTTTAAGTAAAGATTGAGATCTAAAACAATGGAGGGGGCCTCACAACCCCCCCCCTCTCGGGCCAATTTTGGCCCCGGGTATCCTATGCCTGGGACCTTGCCACAATACTGGGTGCCCTGGTCTCACACAGGGCCCCAACTTTTCAAGTTGGGGACTGCGGGGGGAGCCTGACAGCCCCCACCGTCCCTGCCAATCCCCACGTTCTGCAGGAGCTGACATTGCTTTTGGACAGCGAGAGATGTTAACATACAGCTCTCTCTGTCCTAAAGCAATTCCTGGTAGAAGTGTTGGCAGTCAATCGATTTTTCAGTAGGTTCTCAGTAGGCTGTTGGGCTCCTAAATATCTATATTTTTTTAACCTAAATATTTCTGAAACTACTGAACAGATTTCCACCAAATAAAATAAAACACGCTTTCTAGACCAACATCTAGCTTTCTGCCAAATTTGGTGTAATTCTGTTCAGCGGTTCGGGCTGTAGTCATGATAAAAAAAAAAAAAATCGTCATAGACATTACACGGGGAAAACGTGCTTTGGAACCCTCCTTTTTTCTGAGCCCCCACTTGACGGATCACTCGAAACATTCAACACAGCAGCTGAACCAAAAACGGCTAATTTTTTGTGAAGATTCGTCAAGCAGCACCAAAGTTATTGGCAAAATAAAAATCTCTTTTCCTATGGAAACTTTGGTCCTACCAATAATTACCTACTGATGGTCATATATATATATATATATATATATATAAATATATATATATATATATATATATATATATATATATATATATATATATATGAAAAGCCGCAAGCTCCGGTATGAAAGGAAGCCGTCTAGCGGGGCGGTCCGTGTTCAGGGCACCGGTAGCCCTGTGTACTATCACTCCGCACTCCCCCAGCTCCAGGAAGGACAACACGGACACCTTACTTGGTTTGCAGTAAATTTAATCGGACTGCACAGTCCGATTAAATTTACTGCAAACCAAGTAAGGTGTCCGTGTTGTCCTTCCTGGAGCTGGGGGAGTGCGGAGTGAGATATATATATATATATATATATATATCCAACCTCAAACCTCACATACCATGAGGAAAAACGACGCCATGTGGTGAAGTGTTTTCAAAGTTTAATGTCGCTCTTCAACGCGTTTCGCCTGTCCCAGCAGGCTTGTTCACGAATAAAGTTTTCTATTTACAAAGCGCTTTTTAAACTCTCACCATGTGACCCAATCACGTGAAACCACAAAATGATAAAACTAAACAACAGACTTGTAGTTCTTTACAAGCAAATGTAGAGTTTGTGTAGTCACAATTGATCAACTTTTATCAAAGCGGGATTAGTAACCAACAAAAGTGAGCAATGCCTATGCAATATCGACATACTTAGCATATCCGCAAATAAATAATAACATCGCGTAATGCATAAAAATTGAAAAGGCGCCTGGAACAAATTCATATATCCCAGAATGCACTTAAAAATTCATATAACTAGAGCCAGAGAATAGCATAATTCAATTATTGACTCTACTCAAATTGTAGAATGCATGTAGTCAAATAAATGCAAGAATTTTAGCCCTAGTGGGCAAGGATACAATACCGGTACACAGCCCTTCTATTGATAATGTTCCTCCACGCTAAATAAAGCCCAAGTGGGAAATCTCTAATGTTAGTTCATCACTAAATGCGGTATTTTACATTATAAACAAAACAATAAAATATAAATAAAATGAACAGTGCCAAAACCCTAAAAAAGAAAAGAAAGAAATTTTAAGCAGCAGCCTAAAATTACAAGTCTACATTACAGTTAACAATATTTACAATAGCTCAATACCTGTTACTTCTTACTTATAAATGAGTGTATAAGTCCTCTTCCATAGTAAGACCGCAGGGCTTTTGGAATTTAATTCAACAATGTACCAGGATTCTACCTTCCGTAATTTTTTTGTCCTATCTCCCCCTCTCATACTTGGGGGGATGGCATCGATCATGAAGTACACCAAACCTCGAACATCCTTTTTGTGGAACCTTTCGAAGTGGCGTGCTACTGAGTACGACCTATCTCCATTTTTAATTGCTCTAAGATGTTGTAATATCCATTTATGTACAGGTAAAATGGTACTACCAACGTACTGCAAATTGCATTCACATCTCAGAACATAAACGGCAAACTCCGTTTTGCAATCGTAATGACCCTTGATCTTTTTAACCCTGTTTGATAACCCAGGTTGGTAGGTCTAAACATTTTTGCCATGTTCACACGCCTTACACTTTGTACATCTTATGAAGCCAACCTTCCTTGTCAGCCATGAAGCACTGGCCATGTTTTTCTTTTTAGTTAGAGTGTTGCTTACTAACATCTGTTTAAATGATCTTGTCCTGCGGAAAGTAATCAGTTGTCTTATCGGGACTATTGCTCCTAATATAGGGTCATTTCTAATCACATGCCAATGTTTCGTCATGATCTTTCTAACGGGGCCATGAAGTTTATTATAATCTGTGATTAACCTACACTCATTACCATTCTTCTTCTTATCTTTTTTCTTAAAGAGGACTTCTTCCCTAGTTTGCTTGTTCACCTTCTCCATTGATGTAGTCAAGCATTTTTCACTATAGCCTCTCTGTCTGAAACGATTTTTGAGTTTCATCATTTCCTTATCCTTCCTTTCAGGTTCCCTGCAATTACGTAGAACTCTTAAACACTCTCCATATGGTATACTATTCACCAGATTTGTCGGATGGAAACTACTCGCATGAAGAAATGTGTTTCCTGCCGTCTCCTTTCTGTAGAGCTTAGTATGTACTTTACAGTCCTTAATATAAATAGTCAAGTCCAAGAAATTGACGGACTCTGCACTAACCATACTGGTGAATTTAAGATTTAAGTCATTTCTTTGTAACTCGGAGATAAAAGCATTGAACATTGCAGTTGTACCCTTCCAAACAATAAAAAGGTCGTTAATAGGGAGACTCCAATGTAGGATATTGTGTTCCCATTCCTCTTGGTACTGCTTCCGGACCACCTGCTCCTCCCACCAGCCCATATGCAGATTCACATAGCTGGGGGCGAAGCAGGTGCCCATCGCAGTACCACAAGTTTGATAGAATAACTCATCGTTGAAGTAACTGATTTGTGGCTACCGCATCTCCCCTGCGTGTTTCCGTAATTGGGGGCTTTCAGTGCTCCTCCTTTGGTGGCATTAGGAGAGAGGAAGCTTCCTCTTTCCGAAGCTGCAGGGCACCTTTAATGAAGCCGGCAGAGTCTCATCCAAGGCTCAAAGGAGGGCCGAGAAAAATTGTCCATAATTAGCTGCAGCGGAGGTAACCCACTAGAGGGCGTTAATTGGCAAAATGAGACCTCAAATCCCAGCGTGCATTGAAAAATGAACTGACACCAAAGGAGGAGCACTGAAAGCCCCCAATTGCGGAAACACACAGGGGAGATGCGGTAGCCACAAATCACCTCCGCTGACACGGCCTCTGAGGAGATGCAAACAGCGGCATCGAAATGCATCAGGCCATGGACTTCAAAGGGATGTTAAGCTGCCTGCTTGGTTTAAATAGAGTTGTTACTCACCTGCAGTGCTGTGTGGCCTCAAGTTTCTGGGCATTTTTGGTTTTATATATATATATATATATATATGACTATATATATATATTTATATATATATATATGACTATATATATATATATATATATATGACTATATATATATATAGCTACCTGTTTGTCTTGGATATATATATATATATATATATATATACTTATCTCCATATAATATATGTATATATTCACTGAAAAAACCATAGGTTATAGACCATATATAGTTAGGAATTAGCATTTTCAAAACCTTGAAAATTCACTGAAAAAACCATAGGTTATAGACCATATATAGTTAGGAATTAGCATTTAAAAAACCTTATTTTACTCACACAAAACCATTGAAATTCCATATATAGTTAGTTGCACTAACTATATATCGCGCACCCGCAATCCACTGCTGATCATGTCACATATTACATCATTCATGACATGGTCAGTGACATCACTGATGACATCACTGATGACATCTCAAATGACATCACTGATGACATCACTGATGACAACATCCAGTGACTGTATGTTTCTGTAAAGTTAAAATATGTCTTACATATTGAAGAATGAGTGGATGTATAAGTGTCTGGATGAAGGATTTAGTAGGTGCGTGACTGACTGTATAATGAGTGATTAAATGTGTCTCACTGAATGCATGGGTTAGTGACTAAACTGTCTTAATTTGTGCATCATAATGTCTGTTGTGATGTAAACTGCTGCATGTGTTGATCATTAGCTATACGAGAGGCTATATGTGTTATTGATTGGTTGCCCAAATATTTGTATGGGAGATTGAGTTTGTGTAGGGGTGGCTGGGAGGTGTGTGACTCTGTGCATAGATGTGTGAGCAGTTGATTCACTAGGTGTATGAGTTCAAGAGTGCATGTGGAAACAGCTACATGGGCAGTTGACTGTGTGCATGAGTGTATTGATGAGTGAATGGATATCTCAATGCTACATGTCATAGTAAGTACATATGTAAAACACAGTACATGTGAGAGTTGGCATATATAAATAACTGTGCATGAGAGCCACTGAATGTGTGAGTGGTTGTATGGATCATTGTGAACTTGTATCAGGGATTGTATAAGAGAGTAAATATGTGTTAGTATATGTTTGAATAAGTAAGGTGTGTATAAATGTATAGTTGAAGAAATGGAGGTGAGATTGTTTATTTGCATGACTGACTAGGTGTGTGAGTAACTCCATGGATGAGTGACAGTGTGTGAGTGTCTGTATACACTGAGTGTATCTAAGGTTATATTAGAGTCTGAAGAGGTTTATCGTATTAGCACAAGAATGATGTCAAATGAGATGTCATCATTGATGTCATCAGTGATGTCATTTGAGATGTCATCAGTGATGTCATCAGTGATGTCACTGACCATGTCATGAATGATGTAATATGTGACATGATCAGCAGTGGATTGCGGGTGCGCGATATATAGTTAGTGCAACTAACTATATATGGAATTTCAATGGTTTTGTGTGAGTAAAATAAGGTTTTTTAAATGCTAATTCCTAACTATATATGGTCTATAACCTATGGTTTTTTCAGTGAATTTCAATGGTTTTTTAATAGCAAATATCATAAGCTGTCGAATGTCAAGTACGTGGTAAGTAAAAACATTTTCGTGTTAATGCACACTGATCTGCTTTGAATGCTGCCCCCCCCCCTCATTTCTATTAGGAGTACTCTCTCTTTGCAGATAGTGAAGGGTAGTTAACGCAGGCCTTTGCCCCCGTTGTAATCCGTCGTGCCTGCTTCTCTCTCCATTTGATTGATTGTTCTCTTTGGTTCATTCTCTATTTACAAACAAGCACAGAGTCGCAATACTCTGTTTAGTCTTTGCAGATAGCGAAAAATCGTGTAAAAAAACAAAAGGAATCGAGCAAAATCAGTAGGCCACTAATGGGATCTCTTTTTGACCTCGCTAAAATAGAAACATTAGGAACAACCTGTTGAAAATAGCAATGTGTATGTACATAAGCGGCGTTCATTTCTGTTCACAGTACCCCTTGTTGATTGTTTGAATCGAGCATTGAATTGTTCGAAGTTGGTTCTCTTAAGGATCTTCTCTGCCTGCAAACGAGGAAGAATAGCAATATTCTCTCTCCCTTTGCAGATAGTGAAGGGTAGGTAACGCAAGCCTTTAACACGTCGTACCTATTTCATTCCTCATTGATTGATTGATTGTCCGAACATTGACTGTTTGGGAATTAGTTCTTTTTGGAGGTATTCCCTGTTTGCAAATAAACGTAGGAAAATCTTTGCAAGTAGTGAAAGGGTACGTAATGCGGACCTTTCTCCCCCGTTGTAATCTGTCATGCCTATCTACTCCCCACTGATTGATGCACCTGTTTCACCCGGACCATTTACTAGAGATAGGTCATCTGGCCCGACCAGAGAGCACCCCTAGTGAAAAGGACATATGCAATAATAACGAAGTGATCACTGTATCCTGTTAACAGAAACTTTAGCATGAAACAACCTGGAAAGAAAAGAATAGGAAAACGAAAATCAGTAGGCCACTGATGAACTTTTTATTAAATAACAAACAAAGAAACGATAACAATACGTAATGATAACACCTATTATTGTCCTAGAAACAAGAAACGTTAGAAGTAAGCCCGTAATAAGAAACCTGAAAACATCGCCCCTCACTGCCCCAAAACGTGTCTGTCCCACCGCCTGCCACGGCCAAATAACGGCAAACTGGGAAAGATAGAAGTCAGCAGACATCCGCCCCATTCCAGAAACTTCCAAAGGGCAACAGGTTTTCGGCTACGCCCAGCCGGAAGCAACACATATAAGGCGGGTCCTGCTGCCATGCCTCGGCCAGGAGATCATCACGTAGGGTGTAGCCGGAGGAGAGGTCAAGGCCAGCGGGACCCGGCCAGGGGGATTGACAACACTGGAGAGTTTTAGGGGGGGGAATGTCCCTGTCCTCGACCCTCCCCTCTCTCTCCCAGTCCGGCCGCGGTGGCCCTTGAGAGTTGCAGGTTATCCCTCCACACTCTCTCCCGGTCCGGCCACCAACGGCCGGGGGCTGGGGCCGACGGGATCCGGCTGCAGCCGATGAGCCAAGGAACCCGTTCATGGGGCCAGAGCAAAGGGCGTCCGGCCGCCATCCATCGGAGGTGCGGCCCAAAGACGGACGGGACATTTCTTCTTTCTTGAATAATGGCTGCGACAACACTGGGGGGGGGATGTCTTGCACATGCCTCCGACCCCCCCCCCTCATCCTCATCGCCTGGTCCGGCCATAACAAATGTCAAGCGAGACGCCGTGGGGTGCACTGGGAGGGAGAGACGATGCGAACAGGCCTCTCCCGTCTCCCCAGGTGAAGGCTTCCCAGCTGCACCCTCAGCGCTCCAGGCGCCCGGAAAAGGCTTCTTCCACTGTGGCGATGCTGCAACGTCTCGCCCGACAGGGTGGAGCCCGTCCGCTCATTTGACCCCGCGATCGCCAGTAGCTACCGAACTCTCAAAATGGCGGTCGACCTGGCAAGAGCGGGCCTAGCATAAAGAAATGGCCCGGTCACTGGTTGACTCCACCACCGTAGTCCTCCACGACCTTGAAGATTCTAGAGGAGCCGCGGGAGTCTCCGACCCCCGCAGACACCCCCGATGGGGAATGACTGCCATGATCGCCCGTGGAGTGACGAAACTGTATCCGCGGGACGTCGGCGCTCCCATGCTGCCACCAGCCTCAGTTTGAATAACTAGAATCCTGCAGACCTCAGTTCCGGTGAAAGCACAGTGTGACCCGGTAGGAAAAATTGTTGCACCCCCTCCCCTTTTTGACTGATAGTTCAAACCACCGATCCTTTCCTTTGCCCTTTTACCGGAACTATGGACTGCCTCCCCCTCTTTTACATTTTCTAGAGAAAACAAAACATTAACCACTACATTAGCATAGCAGTTGACACCAGAACTGTTTTCAAATTGAAAACCAACAACATCTTCAACAGAATCCTTTTGTTTCTGCTGTGACCCTGCTACAGCACAGGCATTGTCCCCAGCAGTAATTCTGCAATGCCGATAAGTATAGCTGTGGTGCCTACTGGCTCACTCACCCCCGCGGCGCCCCATGCCGTTATTTGCTGGGCGGCAACTTACTAGACATCACCTTCGTGACATCCAGATTTCAGCGCTTTCTGCTGCCTTGGAACTATTCGCACAACAGACCGCTACTGACAATCCACCCCCCGGGACGCCCCACGCCGGATACCCAAATCAGTGCGGCACCCAGGCAACATCTTCTGAATTTTCATAATTTGAAAGAACTAGTAACATGCCCTCATCAGGAATTTCCTCATGAAAAGTCTGCAATGATGATTCTTGTAACTCTATGGTCTCCAAACATTCGATAAATTCGCCATCAAGAGATTCATCAAAAAAATCATTCGTCATCTCCTCCTTGTGAGAATATTTCATCATTGGTGCTGTCAATTTCAATAAATGTATTGCATAATTCAAAAGAAATTGCCACGGTCTCTTCGTTGTTTAAATGTTTTTACTGTTTTTGTTTTGTTGTATATATTTATAAGTTATTAAAGTTTTATAATCCTACTACTTTGTTGGAGTGCTATATATTTTGAATATGACACATAATTGTAAAAACTTTGATGTACAAAAAGTCATCCCTGGAATCTTCCGCTTCAGGCTCGGTCCCCTCCCCAATCACAATACAGGATGGTTTTCAGATAGTAGGAACACGTGTGGTGTGACGGATCTCATCGGGTGTGGGCCTTGATCTACTATAACTCCTTTGAAGAGGGGTGATTCTTTACAGCTGGGGCCATAAACTACATCTGCAGGGCTAGCTGATAGCCTGGACAATCGGACACAGAGGAAGAGGAGTGTCAGAGGGTGCGGTAGTGAATAGGGCGAAAGGGAGGTGTCGGGCGGGCACAGAGTGTGATTCTCAAGGAAGAGCAGCGCAGATGGGGGGAGGTTTATTGCCCATGCATAACACAGAGAGCGGGGGTGACCAGTGCCTGGGGAAGATACTTGCGAAGGTGGGGAGCCATGCTAAGGATCGACAGCGTGCAGAGAGTGGGTCTGGTCAAGGCATCTAAAATGGCTGCCGTGCACGACAAAAGTGTGGCATTTCAAAAAAGGCAAGATGGCGCAGACAATGTTTTTCAACACTTCCTCATTTCCTTCGAATCGAACGTTAACAGACGTTGGTGCATATTACCAAAGTTAAGCGATATTTATCGCTAACGATGCTTAGCAACGAATTTTTTACCGCTAAGCATCGTCAGAAATTATCGAAGATAAACCTTGCTATTATCAAGGTTTATCGCAAATGCGATAAAAAACGGCCGCATGCATGAATATCGCTAAAAAGTCAGCGATATTCATGCATTACCGAGCTAATGCTCTTAGCCATGTTATCCACCTCCCATTGGATAACATGGCTAAGAACTGCTCAGGGCAGGTGTTACTTTTTGGAGATATTCGCGCTTAGCGCGAATATCTCCAAAAGTTGGTAATAGGAGATAGATATCTTGCATGTTGTAATGCAAATTATTGTGGTATATGGAACTCATACCATAATCTCTCAGGAAAGCAGAAACTGATCCTTTTGGGACCGCCTAAAAAGGCCTAGGGGGTGAGGGGTACTCTACTTTGCCCCCTTTTCACGTTCCGAACTATTTTATTTTACTCTCTTCTGTAATTACACAAAATAGCAGCGATAAGATGCATCGGAGACACACAGTGAGAGAAAGGAGGCCGGAGATGAAGAAGAGATGTCAAATACACATTGGAGATAATATAGTGGCAGAAGGGAAGTAAATATGAGTAAACTTACCATGTAACATAAAAATGTTGCACTCTATACTATAAGTCTCATTTTATACTACAATCACTTCGCTACAACCTCATAAATTAAAAATAAAAATGAATAATGTCTCAAACAATTTTTGATTTCTAAATATAAATTTATTCTTCTGAATTTTCAAAATTTGAAAGAACTAATAACATGTCCTCATCAGGAATTTCCTCTTCAATCATCTCATCTGGAATCTCCTCATGAAAAGTCTGCAATGATGATTCTTCTAACTCTATGGTCTCCAAACATTCGATAAATTCGCCATCAACAGATTGATCCAAAAAATCATTCAAGTCATCTCCTCCTTGTGACAATATTTCATTATTGGTGCTCTCAATTTCAATACATGTAGTGGATAATTCAAAAGAAATTGCCACGGTCTCTTCATTGTGAGCCATTTTATTTTGAAATTGCTTGCTGTAAATTGCAGAAAAAAAGAATCACTTTCATTTATCGTTTTTAGTAATACATAATATAAAACTAACTTTATCAAGTATTTAGTATAACAGAAGGACTGTAAATAAATAACAGAAAACATTTTTCAAATTATCTTCAAGTGTACAACATAGTTCCCCTTACAAATTAACAACTCACCTTTTTAAAAGTAGGAGAAGTGTTAGTACTGTGTAAATCAAACACCAGCAATTGACCACCAAAAATTCCTCACAAATGTACCTCAGACAGTAGTATCACAAAATGGTTGTGGTTTCCTCTCATTTTAGATATATACATAACCAATTAACTTTCATCACACACAAATACAAAACCAAAGTAACATTTTAATTGGTTCTAAATTTCAACACTTTCAAATGTGTTTTCCCCATGCAATTTTCCATAGGACATTTAGATACGTCTACAGCCTGAATGGCTGAACGGAATTACACCAAACTTGGCAAAATGGTACATCAAACCTAAGAGGTCAGGGAGGATCTACTATGCCCCCTTATGGTCATTTGCCCCTTCGCTTTGGCCTCCTCTTGTCTCTCGATCCTACCGAGAGACAAGATGGCGGCCGCTACGGACTGTTTGGAATGTTTACAGACGCCGGAGAACCAATCAGCTTCGCTTCACAAAGCTCCGTAACGCGTAAAGTCCGCGAACCGGAGCGCTGCCCGGTCCGCTGTTACAGATATATATCTTTTTTTGAACGTTAATTTCTCAAAATCCACTGGAACACATATATTGAGACCTAGCAAAGGCACATCGGGCTACCAGTCCCTACAATTTTGCCAAGTTTCATGCAAATCCATTCAGCCGTTCGATTATTATTATTATTTTTTTTTTTGCCCCGCGGGGCCCTTTTAAAACCTCCACATCAAACCTAGAGGGTCAGGGAGGATCTACTATGCCCCCTTATGGTCATTTGCCCCTTCGCTTTGGCCTCCTCTTGTCTCTCGATCCTACCGAGAGACAAGATGGCGGCCGCTACGGGCTGTTTGGAATGTTTACAGACGCCGGAGAACCAATCAGCTTCGCTTCACAAAGCTCCGTAACGCGTAAAGTCCGCGAACCGGAGCGCTGCCCGGTCCGCTGTTACAGATATATATCTTTTTTTGAACGTTAATTTCTCAAAATCCACTGGAACACATATATTGAGACCTAGCAAAGGCACATCGGGCTACCAGTCCCTACAATTTTGCCAAGTTTCGTGCAAATCCATTCAGCCGTTCGGGCTAAAAGTGAGGCCAACCGCCCTATGGAAAACTCAATGTTAAAAACACGTTTTGGGACCCCCCTTTTTTCTCGGCCCCCCCTTGACGAACCCCCCAAATTTTCAGGGGCTGCTCAGAAACAAAATGTTCCATTTTCCTGAAAATTTCAGCCAATTCCGTCCACAAACGCCAAAGTTATTAGACATAGAATTTTCAAAAATCCCATAGAGAAAAAATCCTAACTATATATACCTACTGGCGACCGCCAGTAGGTAATATGACCATATATATATATATTTATATTTCGCAACCTTCTCCTTCCCGATTCCAGCCGCCGAATTACACGTCCCGGGAGTGTCTCCCAACTAGGAACCACCAACGTAGTACAAAGAAAGTCCGGACGGGATAGCTGTTGGCGTGCATGGACCCCGCCCCAGGGGAGTACGCGACTGTCGCCCACCTACTTTGGACCCTCGTTGGAACTTCGGGTTTGATCAACTTCAAGGTAACGGCAGAGGTGCCCCTGTCTTAACTGCACGCAGCCGCGAAGGGTCTTGAATACAGGGGAGGATTTCACCACTAGGAGCAAATCGGATTGCGGAGAAGGCTCAGTGGTATATGGAGTGCCGTTTGGACTCCAATACGTGGTGACAATGTATGAGGCAGTATGCAGGAGATTGAATGTGGCTTGATCACTGTTCAGGGAAACAGATGGGGGAACCCAGGAAAGCTCTACGAGGCTGATTACGGGAGAAAGTGGAGAAAACAGGATATTAAAACAAGATCTAGACAGGTTGGAGAAACTCTGCAAAAAAGAAATTAACCGCAGTTGAGAGTTAATTTAATTGGACAATTACAGCGAGGTGGGGCGCGTCCGAAGAGGATTGAGAATCTTGCTGACCCCCACCTACCAGAACCCAAATCCGAAACTATTGAATGAGTGGTCTACTCTCTTGGCAGGTACCTGCACACAGATGCATGGTCTCCTTTCGAAATATGCGGCAATAGGACTCCAACAAATTGGGGAGGAGTTGAAGCTGCTCCGTGAGGCATTGAGCAAGATGCCAACCGAGGTTGAAATAACGAATTTCATTAAAGAAATGGAGACACGATTTACTAAATATGAAGACAGCATCAAGGCGAGAAAACGCTGGAAATTTCTGAGAGAAAGGCAATGATTATGCGCAAGGGCGCATCCTAACCTTCAGTAGGAAATACAATGCCATAAGGAAGGACTACAAGAAAATTGAAGCGATTCGAGCACAGGAATTGGAGACCTCTGGCTCAAGTTCAGCTGCACCGTCGGACGACGAGGAAACACACACTGCACTGGGACCGAGTAGGGGACCCTTCACATAATAGAAGGAGTACCATTTTATACAGCTGAGTCTCAGCACAAACAAAAAAAACTCCACTGGGAAGATGAAAAGGAGGAGGCAAAGAACAAGAAAAATAAGAAGAAGCAGGAGAGGGGGCGAAGGCCAGCGACTATGTGACGCCACATGGGAGAGGCATCAGGCTATCCAAGAGGAACAAATGATGGGCGAGCAATCAAACCTTTCTATAATTAACTTTTCCCCTTAGGATATCACCACAGAGGAAAGATCGGTCTTGGAACTAGGCCTATCTTCCTGCCCTACAGCCAATTTTGATTTTGCTAAGGCCTGCATTGATCTATTTCTATTTATGCGTAAACTCAAGTTGTTGAAATATACACTTTGAAGCATAACAGAGGGATAGCTGACGCTATACAATCAGCTAGCCCTTCTGCCCCCACGGATGCTACATTATCCGTGAGGGAAATTGAGACCCTGGCCACCATTAGGGAATTTCACCTGGGAACCAGAGACTGGGAAACGGATCGTAACCTATTGATCAGTATGGACATGGAGGTCAGCAAGAGGTCTAGGAATGATTTCAAGCCCAAACCTAAATTTTACCTGATAACTTTGCATGATGGAATTTATACATTCCATGAGCCTATTTTGCATGATTTATTGGATCTATGGAAGAGACAGGGCAATAACGTTGCTAAAAATCTCACCACAGCGCAAAGGGCAGGTTTGCAGTCTTTGAAACAAGCAACTACCTTTGTTATCAAACCCTCTGATAAGGGGGCTATGTGGTCCTGTGGGAGATCAACAAGTACAGAGTGGAGGCCAAATGACAACTAGAATTCTCAGGTAACTACCTGAGATCAAGCCTGGGGAGGTACAATAAAACCATACAGGAATATCATAAAATATTGCATGACTGGCGTGAGAATGATATGCTGAGTCAGAATGAGTACCTGTTCCTGCTGGTACAAAAACAAGTAACTCCCACAGACCCTCCGGGCAGACCAATCATCTTGGCCAACCAAAGCCTCCTTGAAAACACTTCCATTTACCTAGACTATTTTCTTTGTCCCTACTTCCTCAACCTACCCTCGTATTGCAGAGACACCATGAAATTCCTGTCCAAAACACAGGAGATTCCGTGGAAGGAAACTTAAATTTTGGCAACAATAGACGTTGTTGCCCTGTACACCTGTATTGAGCATGACTTGGGCCTAGAAGCATGTAAATATTATCTAAGAGACAGGACTATAACCATACTATGCTGTTAATGTGCATGCTGAATTTCTGCCTACACAACAATTGTTTCCTGTTTGAGGATGAGTGGTATGAACAGTATACTGGTACCGCCATGGGAAGTTGCTTCGCTCCCAGCTACGCCTATTTGTTAATGGGGTGGTGGGAGGCAGAGCATCTATGGCATGACAGAAAGATCTCTCACATGAACAATGTCATCCTGTGGACCCGCTACACAGACAATATTTTTCTGAAATGAGATGGACGTTTTCATTCAGGGACTTTCGGTAAATAATGTAATTCTGAATTTACCAGTAAAACCAATCAGCATTGAGTTCCTAGACATTTTAGTGGAGGTCAAACAAGGGACACTACATACCAGCCTGTAGAGGAAAACAACGTCTGGCAACAGTATCCTACACACACATAGTCATCATCCCACAGGTCTGAAGAACAGCTATTGAGAGCAAAACATAACTGCAGCTCCTCTGACTCCTATGAGAAAGAAGCCAAAAACATGAGGGGTTGCTTCAGAAACAGGGGCTACACAGGGAAAAACATCAGATTAGCCACTGAGAAAGCTGCCATTAAGAATAGGAACAGCTGGGTCGTGCCCAAAGAGAAAGACAGTGGCACACATGAAGTCTTACTCAATGCCACTTTTAACCATGCCTCACAGGAAATTCATAACATAATACGTAAGTACTGGCACATAGTCAAGAAAGATGTTATCATAGGCAAATTGGTTAGTCCATCACCATATGTTACGTACAGGAAATGTCAGTCCTTAAAGAACATGCTAGTACACAGTCATCTTAATATCAAGACCAAGACACGTGGGACCTGTTTGAGGGAACTCCCAGGCTTCCACAAGTGTGGGAGATGTAAAGCGTGTAGCAACAACACTAATGTGAAAATCTTCAACCTTCCTAATGGGAAAACTGCGCAGATTCATGGTTTTATCAACTGCAACACTGACTTTGTTGTTTATGTTTTGACTTGCATATGTGGCTTACGCTATGTGGGGAGTACAATCTTCCCGGCGAAGAAGCGCGTCCACATACGCCATAGCAAAACATTGTGATTTGGTACATCCTAATGTCACAGATATCAGTTCTAAAATCTTGGTTTTTGGCATTGACAGGGTCCCTGCATCAGCGAGAGGAGGAGATCGGGAACATCATCTGTGATGCCTGGAATCTGCATATATTGTGAGACTGCAAAGCAAGACCCCTGGAGGCCTCAACCTTGAGGAGGATCTCCATGTTCATTTAGCCTGTGATAATAGAGATAACCTGCCATCATTACACTACAGTAATATGGTGACCTATTCCATCAACAGGGTGGTTTTCTGTGCTTGATAGAAATCAATATTATAATTAATTGATTCACAGTATTTTCAGGTGTCAATTCCCCAACCTATGTCAATACTCCTCTCATCACCCATCTCTCCCCCCTCACCATGTGACCGCGTTGCTTTAAAACGGCCACCCAGCAGACCGACAAGGATCTGCCCCGCCCACCCTCCTTTTGTTTTGTTTTTCACTTTTTCTTCCACTTCATTGCCTCTCCGCAACACCGATATTACTCTTCTGTTTTTGAATTGGACCTGAAATGGGCATAACCCAGTGTCCTCTACTTTTAGGCACCCATGGTTTATATGGGGTACGCACACTTGGGCACTCGCCCATTCCTCCGCCACTATAATTTTTGTCCCTTTATTAATTCTTGCCTTTTATGATTTTTTCAGGAGGTATCTAGTGCATTAAAACGCAGCGCCCCTTTGGAAACGCAATGAAGTACAACACCAGTGTTCTCTGCCACTAGGAGATTTAGCTTGTGCTTTTCACCCATTGCCACCCATGAATGATTTCAATCACTATTGCTCTGCAAAGGTTGATTTAACAGTCATATTCATGCATTGTTAAAATTGTTTAATATTTTTTAAGAATGAATTGATAAAGTTTTTTAAGTCTGTCTTCAAACTCATAAGGCAAGTGATCATCCTTTCCAGTGTTTCTATGTCTATTGTTAAACAGGAAATGCTTAAATAGACACAGCCACTTCCAGGTCTTTGTATGACTTTTTGACAAAGACCGTGCTGTCAAAACGCATCAAGTCAATAAATACGACTCCAGAAAATTGAAATCCTGAGTGCGACTCTTCTTGCGTTCTGGCAGCGTGAGATAATCACAAAAAATATATATTACCTACTGGCGGTCGCCAGTAGGTATATATAGTTAGGATTTTTTCCCAATGGGATTTTTGAAAATTCTATGTCTAATAACTTTGGCGTTTGTGGACGGAATTGGCTGAAATTTTCTGGAAAATGGAACATTTTGTTTCTGAGCAGCCCCTGAAAATTTGGGGGGGGTTTGTCCAGGGGGGGCCGAGAAAAAAGGGGGGTCCCAAAACGTGTTTTTAACATTGAGTTTTCCATAGGGCGGTTAGCCTCACTTTTAGCCCGAACGGCTGAATGGATTTGCACAATACTTGGCTAAATTGTAGGGACTGGTAGCCCGATGTGCCTTTTGTAGGTCTCAATATATGTGCTGCAGTGGATTTTGAGAAATTAACGTTCAAAAAAAGATATATATCTGTAAGCGCGGACCGGGCAGCGCCCCGGTTCGCGGACCTTAAGCGTACCGGAACTTCGAGTAGCGAAGCTGATTGGCTCTCCGGTGTCTGTCAACATTCTAAACAGTCCGGAGCGGCCGCCATCTTGTCTCTCGGTAGGATCGAGAGACAAGAGGAGGCCAAAACAAAGGGGGAAATAACTATAAGGGGGCATAGTAGATCCTCGCTGACCCCCTAGGTTTAATGTGGAGGTTTTAAAGGGGCCTCGCGGGGCAAAAAAAAATAAATTTATTTTTTGTTTTTTTTCGTGGTTAGCGCCCGGTCCGCGAACCGGGAAGCGTTCTGGGGAGCGTACTACAATGAAAAATGAATGATAGTCTTTTCAAATGCTGTATGTTAATTGATTGTTGGATTTTTTGATTATTTTTTATTTCCTTTATCTTCCCAGGGAGCGACCCGGTACGCGAACCGTTGAGCGCCTCGGTTCGCGGACCTTAAGCGTTCCGGGAGTCCACCATTTTGTGTTTCGGTCGAATTAAGATACAAGATGGAGGGCAAATAATGTTCGGAATGGGTAGAAGGGGGCACGGTAGAGTTATCTTGACCCCCTAGGTTTTCTGAGGGTGGCTGAGGAGGTTTATATGTGCGAAAAAAAAACATTTTTTAAAAAAAATTTCGCGAGGTTAGCTCCCGGTACGCGTACCGGGTAGCGCCCCAGGGAGCGTACTTTGTTGAAAATTAGTGAAAAAAGTTAGAGTAAAATAATAATTGTGAGTGATTAGATGTAGGGTAGCTCTGAGAAGAGCTTTTGGGTTTATGGTACATTTAGGTACTTATAAGTAGGTACCAATGCACATTCTTAAATTCAGAGTGAAAACTCTGTTGCCCTCATCTGAGAAGTGAACTCCATCTCCTCTGTAGATATCTTGCATGTAGTAACGCAAGTTATTGTCGTACAGGGAGCCCATTCCATGGTCTCTCATGTAAGCTGAAACAGATTTGTTTACATGCTTCCTCGACTTCTCAATTTGTGGACAAAATTGGTTTGACCACCTCCATTTCTGTCTTTGGCATATATTTGAATATACCAAGGCAGTCTGAGGAAAAAGTGCCATTAATTGCTCAAAGGTGTCCTTTAAAAGCATTTCCAGACCTACACCAGTCAAAGTGCCCAAGTCATTACCTCCACAGTGCACAATTAACAGGTCAGGTTTTGGCAAATGCATAAAGGTTTTCACCAATGGTATCAATTGGTGACATTTTAATCCTCTGTGGCCAAACCACTTAATTTCCACATCTTGTAAATTGAGGTTAGGTAAATTCCTGCTTTCAACGTACCTTTGAGCCCAGTGAATATAACTATGACCAACAATCCAGACAGAAAACATGGTGAGAGAAGGTTCTCCTGCAGTCAGATGAAGTGTGGCAATGAAATGGCAGTTGAAAAAATGAGAGTGTAAAATGAAAAAAAAAACTGTGGAGTTTCTGTGTTCATGAAGCAGTAACAGTGATTGGTGGATTTTGATTGATGAAAACAGAAAGTTAGGGTGCACAGATGTGTTCTTTGAAAGATGTATTTTGAGTGGTCAATAAAAAATCATTAAATGAAAGAATGCACTGGATATGCAGGTGCAATGAGAGTTCAGAGTTCAATTGCAACATTGTTGTGTGAACTTGCAAACACCAGAGTTTTTCCAAGAGGTGGTTGCTATGGAAAATAGGCAGAAAGGGCAGAGGGGGAAGGGTTTTCATTTGAAAAAAAGTGAGGGAAGAGTTTTGATTGGGTGACATGAGAAATATGTGTGAAGAATTACAGCATTTCTGTGCTTTTGATAGCTGCAGACTGTGGAGTGCATACCTTTTGCTCTGCTGAAGACAAATTGGTGTGTTTCTTAGACTGTTTTCAAACTCAAAGTATTTGCTAAGGTGAGAAAATATTTCTTTAATTTAGATAGAGAATAGTGTGCTTTAAGGAGAAAATTATGATTTATGTGGCGCAAATTGCTTGTAAATATGCTCTCACATGTGTATGGAAAATTTTGATTTTGAATGTTTGTGTTACATAGCCATGTTAAAAGTGACCCAACCATGCTGGAAAGCCAATCAAAAAATGCTTTCATGTGTTTTAATGACATTTTAAGTCATTTTCCCATGTGCAGTGTTTAGAAATTATGATTTGAAAATCGTTTTTGGGGAAAAGGAATTGTTTTTAAATTCATGACAAGGACATAATGGTGTATGCTTCTTTATAAGGCAATTGACTGTCCCTGATGTTATTTTTCTCATTTTAGTGTAAGACCTTTCTCTGTGGCGCAAATTGCTTGTAAATATGCTTCCACATGTGCATGGAAAATTTAGATTTTGAATGTTTGTGTTACATAGCCATGTTAAAAGTGACCCAACCATGCTCGAAAGGCAATCAAAAAACGCTTTCATGTGTTTTAATGACATTTTAAGTCATTTTCTCATGTGCAGTGTTTTGAAATTATGATTTGAAAATCGTTTTTGGGGAAAAGGAATTGTTTTTAAATTCATGACAAGGACATAATGGTGTATGGTTCTTTATAAGGCAATTGACTGTCCCTGATGTTATTTTTCTCATTTTAGTGTAAGACATTTCTCTGTGGCGCAAATTGCTTGTAAATATGCTCCCACATGTGCATGGAAAATTTTGATTTTGAATGTTTGTGTTACATAGCCATGTTAAAAGTGACCCTACCATGCAGGAAAGCCAATCAAAAAACGCTTTTATGTGTCTTAAGGACAATTTAAGTAATTTTCCCATGTGTAGTGTTTTGAAGTTATGATTTGAAAATCGTTGTTGAGGTAAAGGAATGTTGTTAAAATTTATGTGCGCCATATGCCCCCAAATTTCTTTTTTAGGGTTGCAGCAGGGTGTTCTTGAGACACCCCTGCACCTTTGGAATAAATTCCTAATTTGTGATGAGCAAATTTTTAATCGCAAATTGCACCTTCATTTATATGAGCCTCCTAGCCCATGGAAATGAATGGGTAAAATAGCAATTAGCAATTTTCTCATCGCAAATTAGGAATGGTAAAGAATCGCTAATTATTCCTTAAAATTTGCTTTTTTGGAAATGCAAAATAGTTATATGATACATATGGCGGTTGATGTCTAACAAGATAAGAAGCTTATGGATTCATTTATGGTGACTGGCGCAATGAAGTAGACATCACTTACTTCATTGGTAGAGCTTTACATGTATTATCTCCTCTGTATTCTTCATCAAGCGTAACTTTAATCTGCAATCCTGAGTAGGCCTCACTTTAAACAAACCTCTGGATAGGCTACATCTTATTTTTATCCTGTATTAATCATTTAAAATGCTAGGGACAGATTTATGATAGGTGTATACCTCTTTTGCGCCACTTAGAAAACATTGTCCATGGGGAAATGACTTAAAATGTCCTTAAGACACATGAATGTGTTATTTTAAAACGTTTGCAATTTTTTTGGGTCACTTTCAACATGGCTATGTGACTGAAACAGTCAAAATCTAAATTCGCAATGCACAGGTAGGAGCATATTTACAAGGAATGTGCTCCATGGGGAAAGGTCTTATAATGTAATATGGGAAAAATGACATCAGAGACACTGAAATGCCTTATAGAGAAGCATACACCATTATGTCCTTGTCATAAATTTGCAAACCATTACTTTTCCCCAAAAACGATTTTCAAATTATATTTTGAAAACACTGCACATGTGGAAATGACTTAAAATGTCAATAATTCAAAATTTGCGATTCCTTAAATGCAATGTATCAAAAAAAAAATATGTAAAAAATGATATTAAGGATTTGGAAACTACCACCAACTTCTAGTTTGTGGTAATTTGCGAATTCTTTTCAAAAAGCATTTTTTTCAACAAAAAAAAAAGGTCCCATATGACGCCCATACATGCCCTTAGGGCATGTAGGTGTGCCATATGCTCCCAAATTTCTTTTTCAGGGGTGCAGCAGGGTGTTCTTGAAATACCCCTGCACGCTTGAAAAAAATCCTATTTTGTGATGAGCTAATTGCTAATCACAAATTGCAACCTTCATTCCTATGAGCCTCCTAGCCCATGGAAATGAATGGGTAATTTGCAATTAGCAATTTGCTCATTGCAAATTAGGAATAGTAAAGAATTGCTATTTATTCCTTAAAATTTGCTATTTAGGAAATGCAAAATAGTTTGATGGTACATATGGTGGTTCATCTGTAACAAGATAAGAAGCTTAGGGATACATTTATGATGACTGGCGCAATAAAGTGCACATTACTTACTTCATTGGTAGGCCTTTATATGTATTATCTCCTCTGTATTCTTCATCAAGCGTAACTTTAATCTGCAATCCTGAGTAGCCCTCACCTTAAACAAACCTCTGGATAGGACACACTTTATTGTCATCCTGGATTAATCATTTAAAATGCTAGGGACAGATTTATGATAGGTGTATGCCTTTTTTGTGCCACTGTGCGTCACTTTTATGATGCAGCGGTGGTGCAAAAGATTTGCTATGAGGCGACAACATTACAAATTGATGCATTTAGGCAGATATGTCATGGTGTAAAAAAAACGTACCACATAAAACCCAAGCAGCAGTGATGCAAAAGATGCACCATCTCGCAAGACAGGCCTCACTTTGGGCCATATGTATCAAGCTAATTAGCATTTGCAAAGATCAAAATTCTATGAATTTCGGCCTTTGCGAATGTTAATTAGACAAATGGTATGTATCAAACAAGTTTGATACAAAATAAGGAGTAGCAAAATTTGCTATTCCTTATTTTTGCAATTGCACTGAAGGATTTGCAAATTTTGTGACTACTTAAATGCAATGTATCAAACAAAAACTATGTAAAAAATGACATTAAGGATTTGGAAACTATTGTGGTAAATTGGTGGTAATTTGTGAATTCTTTTCAAAAAGCTTTTTTTCAAAAAAACAAAAGGTGCCATATGACGCCAACACATGCCCTTAGGGCATGTATGTGTGCCATATGCCCCCAAATTTGTTTTTCAGGGGTGCAGCAGGGTGTTCTTGAGACACCCCTGCACCCTTGGAAAAATTCCTAATTTGTGATGAGCAAATTGCTAATTGCAAATTAAACCTTCATTCATATGAGCCTCCTAGGCCATGGAAATGAATGGGTAACTTGCAATTAGCAATTTGCTCATCGCAAATTAGGAATGGTAAAGAATCGCTATTTATTCCTTAAAATTCGCTATTTAGAAAATGTAAAATATTTTGATGATACATATGGCAGTTCATCTGTAACAAGATAAGAAGCTTAGGGATAGATTTATGATGACTGGCGCATCACCAGGGATGTGACAGTCATCCTGCGCCGCTGTTCCGCCACCCATGTTGTGCTGCATTTACAATGCGGCGCAGCATGGGACAAAAACGGCACAGATGCGTGACGCATCTGTGCCGTAAAGGTGGCGCATTGCTGGAGTTGTATCGCAAGTGCGATGCAGCTCCAGCAAGGCTCAGGGGTGCCCCATCTCCACAATGCTGCGTCAAGACCTATGCCAGCTTCAAGCAGGCGCAGGGTTTTGACGCAGCTTTCTCCTATCTGATTGTAAATGCGGCACACATGCGTGGTAAAGCAGTGGTGCACATTAACTGGTGCATGCCTGGGGATGTGCCATTTAATATAAATCTGCCCTTTAACATTTAAGTATGTGCAGGGGACACAGAGTCGGTGAGGCTTATCCAAGGTTAAGAAGAGATGAGTCCTGTTCAGTTAAAAATTAGACATAGGCTTCACCTGCTCAGCATTGCTGGACATGGCTAAATAATAGCTGCAAAATGTTAATCTTGTTAAACAATTTTACTATTATAATCTCTGAGATTTGTTTCTTACTCTGCAACATCTCATTGTTGTTATCTTTCTTTAAAGATAAAGACAACCTCAACATGAGCGACAATCTGCAATCAGTTGATTTTGACCTCATCATTGAACTTGTAATTGAAACATCAGTGGATGTTGATCCTTTGGATGATTTAAATCCTGAGGATGAAGAAGAGCGTGATGAGGATGCAGATTTGTCCGAATTATATGATATAGGATGGGAAGCTGACCTGCTTGAGCCTTTGGAAATATAAACATTTATTTTTAAAATTTATAATCAATAAAAAGTAAAAAGGTAAACCGTTTAATTTAAAAATAAAGACACCTTCAAAAACAGGTTATGTGTAGTGTCTTCAATAAAATATTAAAATATGCTCATAAAATTAGATCAGATTCACATATAAAATAGCATAGGTAACATAAATATAAATGTCATTTCTTTTCTGGTATTTCTGTATTGTAAAATTGCCAATGACTAAAAAATCTTCAAATTAAAATGTCAAGTAGTGTGTTAAGTTTTTGATCACTGTTACTGATTTACTGTTTGGTAATAATATTTATTAACATTATTTATTATATTTTTCCACAGATTCAACTGCAGATCATTTCAAGATTTCACCATGCCTACAATACAAAGACAGATAAAGGCTGCAAAACGTCAAAGACAGCAGGTGAAAAAAAAAACGCAGCAGTCCTCTAACAAAAAGATTTCTCAAGCCACGAAGAAAGCACCGGGTAAGAGCTCTAAATATTTCATAAGAAATATTTGTAATAAAAAAAATATTACTACAGAAAATGTTTCAGTCCATAAAACGAGAAGGAAATCAAATGGAAAGAAAAGGACAATGAAAAATGTTACTGCTAGAGCAAGAGATAAATCTGTGCATGATAGTAGAAGGAAACAACAGTTTAGGGAGATTCGTAAACGAATGTTCCGCAACAGGATAATTGGCAATTTGTTAAAAAATATTAAGAAAGGTCAACAGAAACTAGTTTTTTATAAGAGAAAAAAAAAGTTGAGAAAGTTATTGATCAGGCATTTGAAATTAAACGTAAGTTATTTATTTTGATAATCAATAGAATTAGGAAGCTAAACAAGGCAATTTTTGATTTCAAAAGAAATAGTAGATGGAAGAGAATAGTTAATCGTAGTAATTTTTGTGAAGTTTTTTCTGGAGAATGGATGCATAGTTCAAGCTGTGAGGCATTTTTTAATGAGGAGAGTTATTTCCAGGATAATGATTTGGTGCATGCAGTTGACACCAGTGGTCGTGCTTATGAAGTGAAAGATGGTTGTCCAGTTGAAAAAGAAAAACTTGTGACAACAGAGGCAGAAGAGTTGTTAGGTAATGAGGTTTTAGGAAGACGTGCTAAGGGTCCTGTGTACACCTGGAAGTGTAGTAGTATTTGCAGTGTGCGACAGGATTCCATCAATTTGCTTTGTGATTTTGTACGGTCATTTAACAAAAAAAGTTTGAAGCAGAAAATGATGTTGTTGCAAGAATTAGATCCTTGCAGAGTAAGAGAAGTGACAGGTTTGCATGGTCATTCACTGGCTTGTCTTTCCAGGAGAGTATGCCAGAGTGTTTTTCATCATTTCAGGATGCTAGCAGTGCATCATAACAAAGTGAGGAAATTAGTTAGAATGTTGTATTATGCTAAGAGTCCAGCAATTATGCTGAAACAATTATGCGCTGCTCTTTTGCATGGTTCTGAAATAGATGTGAAGAATATATGTGAAGAAATTGAGTTTTGTTACTTTGGAAGTAAAGAGGAGAATGTTGAAATTGAGCAAGAAGTAGAGGGTCATGTGGAAGATAGTGTACAGGTTTCCAGTACAGATAATTTCCAGAGGGAAATTGCGACGTTTGACGTGAAATCAAGTGAGAGGCCTAATTTCACTTGTGTGTGTTGTAGACGCACTTATTATAAGAATCAGACTAAGTTAGTGGATTTATATGCAAAAAGTGAAAGGGAAAATAATAGTGAATGGAAGGATTTTGCAACATACTTGATGGTAGAAAATTGTTTTGATTTGGGATTGGATCAACGTGTGTGTACTTATTGTTGTAACAAATTAAAACAAAACCAGATGCCTGCTAGAGCAGTTCATAATAATCTGGAATTGGTTGAGATTCCTTCTGAATTGAAGGACTTAAATACTTATGAATCTATTTTGATTCAAAGTATCCATCCCTTTCAGGCTATTGTAAGAATGGAGCCAAAGACAGGGAAATTGCCTCCATCAGATTTACAGAGAGGATTAAAGGGAAGAGTTGTTTATTTGCCTCTAGATTTCAAGAAAAACATTAACACAATTGGAGTAGAAAAAGTGGAAGAGGAACCTCTGGTTATCTTAGTTAATGGGGTTCCGACAAAGAATAAGAAAATATGGCAAGATTTAGTAGATGTTAGGAAAGTTAAAAAGGCAACATTGTATTTGAAAAAAAATAATAAATACTATAAGAATGTATATGTTGCAGAAGAGGAAGTAAGTGAGGAAGAGGATAGCGATTTGTGTGCTGGTCAAATTGAGAAAGTAGAACCCTCTACTAGTGAAGAAATATATGAACATTATAGTGTTCATCCTTTGCATTCCAAGGAAGTCATGGGGAATGCTATTGAGTTGTTTCAAATGAAACAAGCCAAAGGGAGTCCCATTAGTGTTTGGGAGGAAAGTTTGGAAGCTCGGTGTTTCCCACAGCTTTTTCCAACAGGTCAGGGAGGAAGATATGATGAGCGACCTCATCAAATTCCTGCTTCTGAATACCGGACTTTGCGATTGTATGCAGGAGATGCTAGGTTTCGACAATGCATTCCTTATTTGTTTCATCTCCTGTTTGAAAGCGATCTGTCTGGACTGTCATATGCAGTGAACCACATCTTGAAAAGTGGTATACACATGCAAAACATCTCGGCAAGTGATTTTATGGATAAAGTCAATGTCCAAGATAGTATTTTGGATTCTCACCTGATTAATCTCATGGCGTGTCAGCGTGGTACTAATGAGTACTGGTACCGTCGTCATGGTGATTTAAAATGTATGCTGAGGAACTTAGGTACTCCCACATGGTTCCTCACTCTGAGTTGTGCCGAGTATGGCTGGGAAGACTTACTTCAATTTCTACGAGAGGCAAATGCTAACGTAGATAACATCGAATTCAAGACACCCGGAGAACTGTGCTCTTTGGATCCAGTCAATGTATGTAGGTACTTCAATCATAGATTTGAAGCTATGATGTCTTTCATCATGAATAAGAAGAATCCACCTCTTGGAGAGGTGTTGGATTTTTTCTGGAGAAAGGAGTACCAAGCAAGAGGTGCTCCTCATATACATATGTTGCTGTGGATCAAGGATGCACCTAAATTTGGAACGGATCCAGAAGACTCAGTGATGAGTTTCATCCAACAGTATTCTACGTGTGCTGTTCCAAACGCAAAGGAGAAGAAAAGCCTAAGAGAAAAAGTTCTGCGTTTCCAAAGCCATCGATGTGGAAAGTACTGCCGTCGTGAATTCCGAAACAAAGACAAGTTCTACACCAAATGTCGTTTCGGCTTTCCACGACCGGTGATTTCTAAAGGAAGAGTAAACAGTTTGATGTCTTCGCTGCGACATAATGTGATGAAGAAATCACCTAAAAACACATACAATTTGAAGAGGAACGAAGAGTCCAAGTACATCAACGACTACAACCCGGTGATTTTGTCCATGTGGAATGCTAACATGGATATACAGTTTGTGGCTGATAACTGTATGGCTGTGGCTCGGTATGTGACGTCTTACATCACCAAAAAAGAGAAGACAGAATTGAAGGATATGTGGGAGGACATTTCCCATGAAAAGAGCCTCAGCAAGAAGTTGTACAGTTTCAGTCTGAAAATGTTGTCGCATCGAGAAATCGGAGCGTACGAATGTTCTGACCGGTTGTCTTCAGCAAGTCTCTATGCCAAGTCCAGGAGTATCGTTTGGGCGAGTCTTGGTCTTGCTGCAACGCGTAATCGAGTTCTCAAACCTGTGCGGGAAATTGAGTATTTGGCGGAAAAGGAGCCAAACAGTACCGACATTTTGAAGACAAACATGTTGGATACATATTATCCAAATCGAAGCAGTCACCTCGAGAATGTTTGTCTGTATGAGGTTCTGCAAAATTACATATTCAAGAGGAACATCAAAGAAGATACTGAGAAAGGAGTGTATGCTGTAATAGGAAGTGAGGGATGTCTGGTCAAGCAAAGAAAATGCCACTTGGTAAACCATCGAAAATTGAGTGGCGAATCTCCTGAAAAAAAGGAGTTTTTCTATTTAGCACTTTTGCAACTTTTCAAGCCTTGGCGTGCAGAAGAGGAACTGCTTGGAGATTTCCTCTGTTACGAAGACTCTTTCAATGCCGCCAAGGAGACCATAGAATGTCCTGCTTTTCCCAAATATGTAGAAATGTTGAATGCGGAAATTGAGCAGGAAGCAACGATTGCAGCCGAGATTGCCAGAGACAGTTCTCAGGACAGTCAGAGTTCTGCTTCATTGAGTCAGGATCCACTAGGAGGACCTCTTATCGAAAATGAAGCTGCCACTGCTATGAATGAAGTGGAAAGAGCCATGGCACATGCTCAAGAGGATGCGGTTAACTTGGAAGAGTTGGAAAGGCAACTCAACGTTGAGCAGAGGAAAATATATGACGAAGTTACCATGCAAATTGATCATGGATTAAGTCATGATAAGAAAGAGTGCTCATGTACGTCGTTGAAGCCTGTCCGACTGTACGTGAGTGGAGAAGCGGGAACTGGAAAAAGTTTCCTCATTAAAGCAATTTCATGCTATTTGCAGGAAAGGACAGAGTCATCGCTGTCTTGTGTTGTCACTGCTCCAACTGGACTGGCAGCACATAATATTAAAGGGATTACTTTACATCGTTTACTGATGCTGCCAGTGGAGCATGACAACAAATTAGAATATCACAAGCTATCTGGAGATGCTTGTTTTGAAGTTTCAAGAATCTTGAGGAAAATGAAACTTCTTATCATTGACGAAGTAAGCATGGTTTCCAATGTCATGCTTGCCTTTGTGCATTTGAGGATGCAAGAAGTTCTCAAAACAGAGTATGATGTGTTATTTGGTGGCAAACACATCATTGTTTTCGGAGATCTTTTGCAGCTGACACCAGTGAAAGGGCAACCTGTGTTCAAAATGCTCACGCATGAAGATACCAGGAAGTGCCTAGGCAGCATTGGCAACGTCAATATATGGTTAAACTTCAATTATGCTGAACTGCATGAAAATATGCATCAGGCGAAGGATGAAGTTTACAAGACTATTCTACAAGATGTTAGAATTGGAAAAGTGACCGAGCATGGGAAAGAAGCTTTACATGCACGATTACTGTCAAATTTATATCCAGAACAAGATGTTGTGCCTGAGAATATTTTTCAGAAAATTACTGAAAAGAAATCTGGAATATGTTTGATGCCAACTCTTGCAGAATGTGCCAAATTTAACAACAAAATGTTGCATTTAGAAAAGCAAGAGATTGTGAAACTGGAAGCTATTGATAGAGTAGAGCATATGGGATCAACAATTATTTTGTCTGAGAATCTGAAAACAAAATTGGATTCATTAGAGAAGAGTATATCTAAAACTGCAGGTTTTGAAAAGACTCTGAATGTGTGCTTGAACTGCCGTATAATTTTAAGAAGGAATTTACATGTTGAAAGAGGTCTGGTAAATGGATCAATGGGTAATGTTGTTGATTTTGTGAAATACAGAAATAGAGATGGAATTGAATTTTTAAAAATTAAATTTGATGGCATTGAGGAAGTACAGCTAATTGCTCGTTGTTCTGCTAGATTTTTGCTTGTAAAAGACTTATATGTTCGCCGTAAGCAGTTTCCTGTTTGCTTGGCATATGCGGTGACAATCCATAAATCGCAAGGTTTAAGTGTAGACAGTGCATTGGTGAATATTGGCAGTTCTGTGTTCAAGGAGGGTATGGCATATGTGGCATTGTCACGAGTTAGAACTTTATCGGGATTGTACTTGATTGAGTGTGATGTCACAAACATTTGTGCAGATCTAGATTGTGTTAAGGAATACAATAGGTTAAGAAGAGAGTATGCGCCACATTTGCCTCAGTTTCCTTTGTTTGAGAAACGTCTGGTAGGCCGGAAACGAAGAAATGAGAACAATACTGGGGAGGTTATAGCAAAAAGACAAAAAGTGAATGAACCTAAAATTACAAGCAGAAACAAAAAGGATTCTGTTGAAGATGTTGTTGGTTTTCAGTTTGAAAACAGTTCTGGTGTCAACTGCTATGCTAATGTAGTAATTAATGTTTTGTTTTCTCTAAAAAATGTAAAAGAAGAGATTGTGGTCAATTCTGATCAAAGATTTTGCGGTTTGTTAAATTCTGTGTTAGAGAAATGTACCACTGATAGAAGAAACATAGAAAGTGTGTCTGAAATTCGAAATCTGTTAGACAGATGTTCAGGCCAAACACAATTCTCTCAAAATATTCAGCAAGATTGTCAGGAGTTTTTAATGTATATGCTTGATGTATTACATGCTGAAGGTGTAGATGTAGATCAGCTGTTTGGGCTTTCTTATCAATGGCAGCATGACTGCGAGAACTGTATGATATCAAGTACTACTAGTGTAGACTCAGAAAGATTTATATATTTAACTTTGCCAGACAGTAAATCAGTCTCCTTTAATAAGCTAGTAAAAGCTGCTAATCACAACATGGAGTGTAGCCAATGTAAATCTGAAATGATGTCCACATTATTTATACGAACATATTGCCAGTACGCCATTTTAATGTTCCAACGATGTAGGCCTGATGGAACAAAATTGACAACTTTAATAAAAAAATTTGTAGCTTCGCAGTTGTCAATATCAGGAAGGACTTTTGTAACTACAGCAATTATATATCATGACGGCCCTTCAATATCATCAGGACATTACACAGCTTATTTAAAGTCTAGAAATGGCTGGTCATTCTGCAATGATTCTGTTTTAATTTTCAAAAAAAAATTGCCGTATGACCTTAAAAACTCTTACCTGGTGTTTTTAAAACCAAAATTTTAGGGAAATAATCTCGGGATGTGCTCTGTGGAATTTCAAGAAGTTCTAATGGCTCCTACACAATTTGGCCTTGAGGATAAGTGTAGTTCAGAGACATAACTTCTAATCATAGGACTGGACATCATGGAGATATATGTGCACTTTGAATGAGTTCAGAAAAACTATTTCTTTTTATAAGCTAATTGAAGCAGCCAATCAAAACATGGAGTAGAGGGAATGTAAGTCTGCAATGCTGTCTACTGTTTTACATTGCTTTGTGATTAAAAGTGATGTAGAGAATTAAATAATTGTTGTAGTCATAGAGGTAGTGTAAGTCTGCTTCATATTAAGCAGTATCAGTGTCATAGGAAATGTAGAACATGACTGAGCAAGAAGGGGAAGATATTACTATTCCAGGATTGTGAAAATGATCTTCAACATTTTAATTCTGAAAGTTGCGGAAATGCCAAATGATGGGATTGGCTTACAAGAAATCCAAGAGTTATAAATGGCTCTGACTAGATTTGGCCTTGTGGAAAATAGTGGTAGAGAGCAAGAAGTCATTTATTGCATGTAACGTGTTTTTAAAAACGATGGAGGTTTTCTTTCAGAAAGTGGCGGGCTGAAAGTAATAACAGCACAAAAGAGTGTAAGCTGTTCATAGGACATCCTTGGACGTCATGGAAAGTAAGTTAACTTTAAGGAGTTCTGAATTTTGATTTCTGATGTTGTATGGGTTTTTTAAACACAATCATTTTGATTGTGTTTTTTTTTCCCCGCTGTTACATGATGAATACCTTCAAGTCACTGTTTTTAGTGAATTTTGATACATTCTGAGAACAGCAAAAATAAACCATTTAACATGTATAATTAATTCGGTACTGTTTGCATTTATGATGTATATGTAGAACTGTGTAGGACGCATGGAGAAGGTGAGGCTTCTGTAAGTGTCAAAGTTGTTGCATGCAGTGCTGCACTTCTACGTATTCTTTCATATGCTGGACTACATCTGCACAATGAGATACCTAAGCAAAGGAAACACAAGTGATGTGATTGTGAAATGAGCAAAATAAATTGCACATATTTGAATTACATCACCTGTGTTTCCTATCATTATGAATCACATTGTGCAGATCAAGTTTAGGTCTGTCCAGGGAAACATAGGAGGTTTCTACTTTGTTGAAGAGTGCAGTGGACATGACTCACTTCATTGGTAGACTTTCACAGATATTATCTCCTCTGTACACTTCAACAAGTGTAAATCTCATCTTGAACTCTGAGTAGGCCTCACCTCAAACAAATCTCTGGATAGGAGACATGTTATTGGCATCCTGAAGCGACACTTTTCTGAAACAAGAGCAATGCAAAAGATGCACCATGTTTTAAGATAGGCCTCACTTCATCTGCATCAAGATACTGTTAGTTTAAAATGTATATCTTTAGGACTGTGTAGGGGACCTGGAGAAGCAGAAGCTTCTGTCAGTGTCAAAGTTGTTGAAAAACTATTTGTCCTTCAATCTTTTCCCTTGTCTTTTGTAATTTTTAAATACATGTTTTAATATTTTTCAAATGTTGGTTCTCTCTTTCACAGATTGAAAGTATAAAAATAAAAAGTGATTAATTTAACGGCAATTATAAGGTAAATAGTTGTACTCTTTTCGTTACATTTCTATCACATTCACCTACTATTAGATCCACTGCTTCACTTCTTTAACCCTCAGTTTCCTGCCTTTGCTACTTTCCTCATTCCTTTCTCTATTACCTACTTACTCAATCCTTCCACTCTTTTTCTCAGTCCCTCTGTTCTCATAGTTCCTCAGTCTTGTTCACTCACTCCGTCTCTATTACTCTTAGTGTCTGTGAATTACTTTCCCACCTTTTTTTTTGGACCGCTTCCCGGGAAGTGGCCCGGTTCGCAAACCAGCAGCGTTACGGGAGTCCACCATTTTGTGTTTCGGTCGAATCAAGATACAAGATGGAGGGCAAATAATGTTCAGAATGGGTAGAAGGGGGCACGGTAGATGTATCTTGACCCCCTTGGTTTTCTGAGGGTGGCTGAGGAGGACCATAGTTCTTCACTCTTGTTCATTCTCTCTGTTTCTATTAATGTCACTGTTTATGACTGATCAAAAAAATTTTTTACAAAAAAGAACAGTAACTATAAGGGAAGGAAACTGACAGTTATGTTAAAAGAAAGACAGCTATAGGGAGTAAACTAAGGATACTGTTACCCGCAATCCACTGCTGTTGATGTTACTGACCATGTCATGAATGATGTAATATGTGACATCATCAGCAGTGGATTGTAGGTAACAGTATCTCTTGTTTACTCCCTAGAGCTGTCTTTCTTTTCACATAACTGTCTGTTTGCTTACCTTATACTTACTGTTCTTTTTTTTTAAAAATATTTTTTTTGGTTAGCTTCCGGTACGCGTACCGGGTAGCACTCCGGGGAGCGAACTAAGAGAAATAGAGGTTGGCAGAGTTCCAAATATTCTACCAATTTTTTTATAATGGGGAGGTAGTTCTGAAAAGAACTTTTTTTTTTAATGTTTTTGTTGTTTTATATTTTTTTAGTATTTTTTGAACATTTTTTTACTTTTTTTGTATTTTCTGAACGTTTTAAAATTTTTTTTGTTTTTTTTTGGGGGGGGGAAACAAAAACGATCCATTGTAAAGGGCTCAACAGGAGCAACAAAAAAAAAAGAATTTATTCTTTGGGGCGTCTCGGACAAACATTAACATGATTTTGAATAGCTCTCATAATCAAAATGATGCTACTTTCCCTGTAGCAGATGAAATCGCCACAGTGCACGCACACTTGCTTGACGTGCCCAAACAACATTTGGATGTTTGGGATCATCTCCCTCGCCTCTGGTCCCGACACCTCTGGAACAACCGATCTTCTTGCCATTGGGAGGGGATTTTGTTGCTCATCACGTAGCTGGGCAGCACTATAATTATTTGGGTGCCACCTACTCATATGCCGATGCATAGTGTGATTGCCGTAACTGTATTTTTTTTCAGTTCCCCTTGACAATCTATCACCGCATATACGGCAAAACACGTAGCGTGCATTCACTTTTTTTTGCCCCTCAGGAATTCTATAGAATTGCCAAATGTAATTCTCCTTTCGATTGTACCTCCTGGGCTCCTCTGGCAAAAACCTTGGCTCTTCCTCCTCTTCCTCCTCTTCCTGTTCTTCCTCTTCTTGCAAAATTACTTCAGCAGGTGGTCCTCTCTTTCTTGGATTTGGTGGAGGTGGTGGGTTAGAACCAGCTGAAGCTACTACTGAAGCCATGTCAAAGTGTAAATAAAGTGTCTTTCTCTCACCAAGATGAAAGTCAGAGTGAGGAAAGAAGGAGGGATTTTCATCATTTGGGAAAAGCAAAAGTTGTAAACCAATGAAAAGTGTTCATTTTAGATCACATGACCTAGTATTACATCATTAGGAAACCAAAAGTGAAATGAACCAATGAAAAGTGTTATTACCGAGTCACATGACCTGCTGTGTTTACGTTACGCGGTCGGCGCCGCGCCGCGGATCGCTTCCGGTTCGCGTACCGGTGCGCTTCTGGGTACGCTAACGTAGCACGTAATATGACGTATTACGCGAGAACGCGAAACGTCATGCTGACGCGACGCGTCACGATGTTGTTTTCTAACGCGAGAGGTGCGCAAACGGAACGTTTACCGGTTCGCGGACCGGGTCGCGCCTCCGGATTGAGCTAACGGGAAGCTAACCGGTTCGCGTACCGGGAGCGAAACAAAAAAAATAATAAAAAAAAATTGTATTAAAAACATGTAAAAAATATTTTTCTATTTAAATAAGAATACATTGTAAAGGTTTTGATATTAGCTGTTAAAAAACCAATGAAATTCACTGAAAAAACCATAGGTTATAGACCATATATAGTTAGGAATTAGCATTTACAAAACCTTGAAAATTCACTGAAAAAACCATAGGTTATACACCATATATAGTTAGGAATTAGCATTTAAAAAACCTTATTTTACTCACACAAAACCCATGAAATTCCATATATAGTTAGTTGTACTAACTATATATCACGCACCCGCAATCCACTGCTGATGATGTCACATATTACATCATTCATGACATGGTCAGTGACATCACTGATGACATCACTGATGACATCTCAAATGACATCACTGATGACATCACTGATGACATCTCAAATGACATCACTGATGACATCACTGATAAAATCTCATTTGACATTACTGATCACATCACTGATGACATCATTCATGTGATAATACGATGAACATCTTCAGACTCTAATATAACCTTAGATACACTCAGTGTAAACAGACACTCACAGACTGTCACTCATCCATGGAGTTACTTACACACCTAGTCAGTCTGGCAAAGAATCAATCACAGCTCCATTTTCACAACTATACAGTTATACACACCTTACTTATTCAAACATATACTAAAACATATTTACTCACTTATACAATCCTGGATACAAGAGCACAATGATCCATACAGCCACTCACACATTCACTGGCTCTTATGCACAGTTATTTATATATGTCAACTCTCACATGTACTGTATTTTACATATGTACTTACTTTGACATGTAGCACTGAGATATCTATTCACTCACCAATACAGTCATGCACACAGTCAACCGCCCATACAGCTGTTTCCACATGCACTTTTGAACCCATACATCTATGCACAGAGTCATACACCTCCCAGCCACCCACACACACACTCAGTATCCCATACAAATGCTTGGGCAACCAATCAATAACCCATATAGTTACTCATATAGCTATTGATCAACACATGCAGCAGTTTACAGAACAACAGACATAATGATGCACAAATTAAGACAGTTTAGTCACTAACCCATGCACTCAGTGAGACACATTTAACCACTCACTCATACAGTCAGTCATGCACCTACTAAATCCTTCATCCAGACACTTATACATCCACTCATTCTTAAATATGTAAGACATATTTTAACTTTACAGAAAAATACAGTCACTGGATGTTGTCATCAGTGATGTCATCAGTGATGTCATTTGAGATGTCATCAGTGATGTCATCAGTGATGTCATTTGAGATGTCATCAGTGATGTCATCAGTGATGTCATTTGAGATGTCATCAGTGATGTCATCAGTGATGTCACTGACCATGTCATGAATGATGTAATATGTGACATCATCAGCAGTGGATTGCGGGTGCGTGATATATAGTTAGTACAACTAACTATATATGGAATTTCATTGGTTTTGTGTGAGTAAAATAAGGTTTTTTAAATGCTAATTCCTAACTATATATGGTGTATAACCTATGGTTTTTTCAGTGAATATATATATATATGCGTTGGTGGAGTAGTGGTATTCTGAATAAAAGAATTTAACCAGATTTTATCGAGTGCAGTGTTATTTGGATACAACATTGATTTGGACAAAGAGGTTCAGCCCCACACCAGCAGCCGCAAATTGAGAGTGCCGAGCGAGGACCAAATTGTTTAGAAATATCAAATCTCGGCAGCGCCCGGCACAGCACGAAGTAAGGAAAGATCACTCACCAGGGTAGAGCGCGAAGGACAAAGCCAAGAGCACCACCCATACGGGATTCTCTCCGAGGGGTGTCAGACTGTCTGAATACTGTGCAGTGTTGTAGCCAAAGCGGCTTGAATGTTCGTTCTTCAAAAAATAACATTTGCCGAGAAACAATTTAAAAAAATCAAACAAAAAGTTATAAAATCAGACAAAAGCAATACGCAGAACTCGACTATGACATGTGAGAAGAAATTAGATGAATGCATCTGCATCAGACCATGACAAGGGGAAGAGGCAGGGGAAGACGAGGAGACAGAGGACATAGCAGAGGAGATTCAAAGTCTTCAAAAGCACTAGAAAAACAATCAGATCAACCCGAAAAAAGACAATATCCTCTACGCAATATCAGCACAAAGAAGTAATAAATGATTATGTGAGTTTAATAATCAATCTTTCTAATCATGAACTAACCAAAGAGGAATGGCCATTGCTCAATAAATGCCTCTCCTGTTGCCCCGAACGCCACTTGAACTATGCAGATACAAGGGTTGATATTTACAAATACATACGGAAATTCAAATTGGCGAAAAACATGCTAGTAAACCTAACAAACCAATCCCTCAAATAGAAAACAAGGAACAAGGTACCGATCTCACAATGTAACACATTCTAGATATCAGCAATATATCAGATCTCATGTACAATCTCAATGAAGACGACATGAAGGAAAATACATTTTACAGGAATTGTCTATAGAAACAGACAACAATTCATTTAGTCAATCAAAAAAGAAATCAGAATATTGTCCCTCTTTGTCCCCAGGAAATTAATGTAATCTCTTTTCTGACGCCATCATAACAGAATAGGAAAAACTGACAAAACTAAGGCATCCTGAGAAAAAGGAAAATCTCTCACTGAGAGAACGTACAGCCCTGACAGATTTGATGGAAAATTATCATTTAATATTGAAACCAGCAGACAAGGAAGGCAATATAGTTTTACTTAACAAAAATGACTATCTGAGAGAAGCCTATGGATAATTAAAGGACACAACCAATAACATCAAATTAAACTCAAATCCTATCAATCGAATGACAATGGATTTGAGCAAGAATCGCAAAGAATGGCACGACTTAAATCTAATCAACGGTGACAAATATCATTTTTTGGCAAAAGACCAACCAACCATTCCTAAAAAAAAAATTTTTTTTAAAAATTAAAATCCAAAAGTCTCATTTTTTTAATACAAGCTTTTTTACCCTCCATTTTTCTTTAAGACCACCCTCTTAACACCACCCCCCACCCTTCCCCCCACAGTGACATTTCATACATATAAGAAAGAAACCGGATTCCACAAAAACACCACAATGGAGGAATCGGTACTTCAGTTTCCAGCGTGGTCGTCGTCTGAACCCCACCGTCCGCCACAGCGCTGCCGCCTTCTGCATATCGAGCTATTATGTTCCAATCCAGACAAATTTCCACGCTGGAAACTGCAGTACCGATTCCTCCATTGTTCATGGTATCTGCTGATCCGTTGAATTGCCTGATGCGATACGCAATTGCGTTAAAAGACAGTGTAATATTTAAAGACAACAATGACTATAATTTTGTCCTGATGATGATGCCCCTCATTTAACTTAGGCATCGAAACGTCGTCTACCAAAAAACCCCGTATGCAATATGACATTTAAAATATTGTGAAATGCAATGGTGTGGTTATAACAATCTTTGTCTGTAACACTGACTACAAGTACACAGACATATTTTTGCTTTGCTCCTTTTACCATTCTGTTCGTTGTTTTGTCTGAATGTTGTGGGTCACGGCTGTGCCCACTTGTTATTAATGTGTTCATTCAGTTTTTATTAAGAAAATTCTTAAATAAATTCCTTGCCCGGCTGGACAAAAGACATAACACTTATCAGGTGTGTGATTATCAGCTCAGTATACCATTGTGGCCACGAGTAGGGACCACTGCTTTTTGTAACTAGAACCTTTCCGGGCATAAATGGATTTTTCCTGGTTATAAATGGACAGCAGTTGGGCCAGCCACTGCTGAAAGACAGGAGGATCTGTATCCAGCCAGGCCGTGGGACACAAAGCCTAAAAATAGCCATTGAGATGCAAAATAATTCTCTTCCCTCATTGATACTCCCTCCCTCTTGCGATACCCCTTTCCAATTGGTACTTTATTTGATTACAAATATAATCATAAAAGCAAAACATACATACCATGCATATAGCCAATAGGATTAGAGTTGGTATCATTACTACATTCAGTTGTAGTTTATCTCTAAAAAATTCCCCATCTAAATAATGTTGTGAACATATGGACTAGGTCTGCTCTGTGAATGGCTCAACATGGACAATGAATTCATTTCCCTTTATCCCACTATGAAATACGGTATGGAGTATAGTATAAAAAAAACAGGTTTAATAAAATTGAACGTGCAGTTTAGCTGACATCAATGCTATCTGTGAAGTGGAAAAAGCTTGATGGAACAGGATACCTGCAATGCCAAGTTTATCTTGCCACCTTTCTGAATATTTCTCTATGTCATTCTTCAACAACTCATTCAGTAGACAATATACAGTCCTGATACGAGGGCGGACTCTGTTTCCTAACTTCTCCACAAGTTTGTTTTTTACCATTTTCCCAGACCCACCCCCTTTCTTCTGTAAAAAGTCCCTTATCTGCCGGAATTTAAGAAACTCTGTAGATGTGTGATTAAACTTTGTCTTAGGTTCGTCATAGGTGACAAAACCTAGAACCGAATAAAAACACCCTATTTTGTTGATCCCAGACCTCAACCATCTAGCCATGTATGTATCCGAGAATATCTCTGGTAGGTGTGGGTTGTTCTGGAGGGGAGTATAGTAGTTGAGCCTACATAATCACAGAAGTCAACGAATAGGAGTCTATATTTTGTAGTCTGTCACGAGGGTCTTAAATCTGACCCTTTGATAGTACCCCTTTTCTAAATGATGCTATAGGGATCCTTAGGCTTTGGTACCGATCAACAATTGATATGGAGAGGGATGCCGCGGTGGATCATCACTGGGGCTATCCCTCAAAAGGATTGTAAAGTGTGCTAGCGCCATAGCCCAATAATATAGCTTTAGTTGGTAAAGCCAACCCACCACATTCTGTGGAGAGTGTCAATCATTTGGCCGATCTTCTAGGTCTCAAGTAAGCCCAAATGAATTGAGAGAAGATATTTAAAAAAAAAATTAAACCTGTAGTTAGGGAATAGAAGTGGAATGGCCCTCATCAGGTACAGCAGTTTGGGGAAGTAAACCATTTTTATTAAGTTGCATCTCAAATGCAGGATATACAGCCTCCTCAGATTAAGCTTAGTTTTATCCACTACAGGTGTTACCGTTGACTCTTCTATGTGAGTTTTCTGGAGGCAGACAATGTCTGTGCACAGTGATTGTAGCTTTAAATATACCCTCTGTCTTTTCCCTGCATCGTTTAGCCCACATATATTAATCGTGCCCATGCAAAACTTCCCGGCACCCATCATCCGTTCCGCCATATTATGCTGTGCAATCCTTGAATGTGCTTAACCCTAAAACTGCAAAATTGCCCGGTCTCACAAATCAAACACCCAATGCAATCTAATTGTGTGGTTCCATTTATTCCAGCATTCCCAGGGACTACATAGATTTCAGGTTGGGGATACTCCTCTCCTGGTGTAGGGGAAGGGCAGCTTAAGTTACTTTTGCTTGTAAGCTCAACAGTTTTCCCATCCCCCCTAACAGGGGGGAACCAAGAGGCGATGGTTGTTTGGGGAGCCCCACCCTCCTGCAGCTCGTTACCTGAAGGTGCCTTTCCTGCTTCTTTCTTCACTCCTGCTGGCTCCCATCTGACCCTGACGGAGTTCTCTCTCTGCTTGGGGTCCTTAGCTGCCTCTGGGGCTGATCTTGCACTTCCACCACCTGTTGCAGCTGATCCAGGAGTCTGAGGTTTGGTGGACTTCGCTCCGCACCCCGTCATGCTGAAAATTACGGCTGTGGCTCTGATTTCATTGAGCCACCTCCTGGCCCGGAAACCAATTCACAGAGCCGCAGTCTGGACACCGAGCAGCAAGCGGCCTCCGCTACTATTTGTCAGCTGCGCACGGCCACCTTACATATTCCACAACACCAGCTGCAATTGATTGTCCTGCCGGTGATTAGGCAGTGAGAGGAGTGGTGTAAGGTGGCAGTAGGTCTAGGCGGTCACCATCTTTGCTCGACCACCCCAAACATCCATTCCCACAATATACTTTTTACCTAAAATTCACAAAGCTCTCTGCAATCCCCTTGGAAGACCCATTGTTTCCTCTTGCGATTCTCAATATGAGAAGGTGTCAATATATGTGGACCAATACCTGGCACCCATTGTTTACAGTTTAAGCAAGGGACACAGGAGATTTCTTAGGCATACTAGCAGAGACCAGTCGATAAGACATGAAATAGGATAACAGGCCTACACCTATTTTTTAAAGTAAAGACAAATCACAGAATTACAAAACTATAGGATGTTTCATGAGTGATGTTATTTGAGATGTCATCAGTGATGTCATGAGTGATGTCACTGACCACGTCCATGACCTGACCATGTAATATGTGACGTCATCAGCAGTGCATTGCGGGCGCGTGAGTTATAGTTAGCTGAACTAACTATAATGGGGGAATTTCAATGGTTTTGTATGAGTGAAATGTCCAGCTAACTATAACATGTGTGAAACCTATGGTTTTTTCAGTGAATTTCTAAGATTTTTTAAATGCTAACTCCTAACTATAACGTGTGTGAAACCTATGTTTTTTTCAGTGAATTTGCAAGGTTTTTTAAATGCTAATTCCTAACTATAATGTGGCTCAAACCTATGGTTTTTTCAGTGAATTTCAAAGGTTTGTAAGTGATAATTTTTAAATGTATTATTTATTATATTTCTTTCTTTTTATACTAATTTCGCAAATTTTTATTACATTTATATTTATTTTATTTTTTAAGTTACATTTCAATTTTTTTATGTAAAATAATAACAAAAGTACATTCAATTTTTTTTTATTAATGATTTTTTTTAAATATATTAAAATTAAATTCTATATAATTCCTTTTTCATTGTTATTTTTTTGGGTTAATCGTACCGTACGCGTAGAGTGATCGCACTATACTTTGCACGGCAAATCGTACTCTGTGTGTACCCGTTACGAATGCGCTTTGACGTTACGTGTCGCATCCACGTTTCGGTGTGACGTCATATACGGCGCCCCGTACGCATAGGGCGCGAAAGTTTCTAATTGTTCAAAAACATATATTAATGTATTTAACGTACATATTAAGGGAAGACATTATCTGACATTGTAAAGCCCTGCGCCAGAAGGAGGCTTTCCTGCGCATGGGGAGGGGTGTTCTGGCGCTTGAATGCCTCCTAAAAGTGACTGAGTGAAGTCTATAAGATTTCATTCAGTCACTTTTCGGCTTATGCTGCGTCAAAACCTTGCACCTGCTTGAAGCAGGTGTCAGGATTGACACAGCATTTTGAGCATAGGGCCCCAAGAGCTATGCTGGAGCTGTGTTGCACTTGCAACACAAGTAAAGCAATGCACCGCCTTCACAACACAAATACATCACATGTCTGTTTCGTTTTTGCCCCATAGTGCACCACAATGTAAATACGGTGCGTCCATAGTGCTGATGTCACAGTGCACAATAACTGGCATATCTCTGGGAATGTACTACTTATTGTACATCTGCTGATTAGTGTTTTAATGTACTGAATGGGTTACTACACACTGATCAATTAGTCACTACAAAACTATAACAGGAGTGACAGAGTGTTTAGTGGAACTGTAAGGATAGAGACTGGGGAATTGAACATATAAAAGGCAAGTTTGCAGGTGCATAGAACAGTGCATGCATTGTCTATAGGGATTTAAAGCAGTCCATGCCCTAAGGCCCACTTTGAACCATGAGTACTTGAGTACTAGCTGAATGATTACAATTCAGCAAGGAGAGTGTCTGCCTGAATGTATAGCAGGTTCACTTTTAGAACAATGTATACATAAGCACATACTGCTCTATGATTCATTACAATACTGAAACAGTAGTGTGAGAGTGTTTGATGAAACTGTAACAATACAGACTGAGGAATTGAAGGTATACAAGGCAAGTTTGCCGGTGTATAGAACTGTGGATGCATAGTCTATATGGATTTGAAGCAGTTTATGCCCTAAGGCCTACTTTGGTGCACGAGTACTTGGGAACCAACTGAATGCTTACAGTTCTACAAGAAGACTGTCTGGCTGAATACATAGCACATTCACTTTCAGAACAGTGCATACATAAGAACATACTGCTGCATGACTCACTAAAATACTAAAATAGCAGTAGCAGAATATTTGGAGGGAGTGTAAGGAAACCGACTGGGCAATTGAAGGTTTAAAAGACAAGTTTGCAGGTGCAAAGAAGACTGCAAGCATATTCTATAAGGGTTTAAAGAAGTCCATGCCCTTAGGCCTACTTTGCTCCATGAGTAGTTGGGTACTGACTGGATCAATACAGTTCTGCAAAGAGAGTGACTAACTAAATTTATAAGAGCTTCAGTTTTAGCACAGTGCATAGATAAGGACATTCTACTGAATGGCTGAGTGGAGAAGTGTGGCTCACTGGTTAGAGGAGGCAGACCTGGAAGCAGAGGTCAGCCCGGGACCAGGGTTCAATTCCCGGCTCGGTGGGGTCTTGAGTCCTAAAATGTCCATGGACTCGACAATTCTCGCTCCGGTGCCTACTCGATTCACGGGTTCACACTCTGCGACTCTGGGCAATAGCTTGCTTAATCTCCACAACGGCCCCTCGCGGCGGGATGCCTGGCTTTCACCTTGCGGATACCCTGCCGGGGTTATCTCACAGGGGAATACCAGGACGGGTTCCCTAAGCAAGCGCTTAGAAACCGCTCGGTGATTTGCGCTATATAAATTCCTGTACAATTACAATTACAATTACAATGGCTCAGTACAATACTGAATCAGCAATCACAGAGTGTTTGCTCAAAGTGTAACGATACAGACTGGGGAATTGAAGGTATAAAAGGCAAGTTTGCAGGCGCATAGAACACTGCAAGCATACTCTACAGGGGGTTTAAAGCAGTCCATGGCCTACGGCCTACTTTGCTCCATATTTACTTGGGTACTGACTGCATAATTACAGTTCTGCAAGGAGAGTGTATGACTGAATTTATAAGAGCTGTTGTTTTAGAACAGTGCATAGATAAGCACATTTTACTGAATAGCTCAGTACAATACTGAATCAGCAATCACAGAGTGTTTGCTGGAAGTGTAAAGATACAGACTGGGGAATTGAAGGTATAAAAGACAAGTTTGCCGGTGCATAAAAGGCTGCATGCAAAGTCTATAGGGGTTTGAAGCAGTCTATGGCCTAAGGTCTACTTTAATGCATGAGTACTTAGGTAGTGAATGGATGATTCCAGTTCTGCAAAGAAAGTGCCTGACTGAATTTATAACAGCTTCAGTTTTACTACAGTACGTAGATAAGCAAATACTGCTAAATGCCTCAATATTGAAACACTAGTGTGAGAGTGTTTGGTGAAAGTCTAAGGATACAGACTGGGAAATTGAAGGTATAAAAACAAATTTGCAGGTACATAGAAGACTGCATGCATAGTATATAGGGGTTTAAAGCAATCCATGGCCTAAGGCCTAATTTCCTCCATGATTATTTTTGTACTGACTGGACAATTACAGTTCTGCAAGGAGAGTATGTAGCTGAATGTATAGCAGGTTTACTTTTACAACACTGTATAGATAACCACATAATGCTGTATGGTTCACTACAATACTGAAACAGTAGTGTGGGAGTGGTTGGTGAACGTCTAACGATACAGACTGGAGAAATTGAAGGTATACAAGGCAAGTTTTCAGGTGCATAGAAGACTGCAAGCATAGTCTATAGGGGTTTAAAACAGTGCGTGGCCTAAGACCAACTTTGTTCCATAATTACTTGGGTACTGACTGCATGATTACAGTTTTGCAAGGAGAGTGCATGAGTGAATCTATAAGAGCTTAATTTTTTGCACAGTACATAGATAAGGACATTCTACTGAATAGCTCAGTACAAAAATAAATCATCAACCACAGAGAGTTTGCTGGAAGTATAAGGATACAGACTGGAGAATACAAGGTACAAAACACAAGTTTGCCGGTGCATGGAACAGTACACGCATAGTCTATAGGCGTTTGAAGCAGTCCATGCCCCAAGGCCCACTTTGCACCATGACTAATTAGGTACTGGCTGAATTATTATAATTCTGCAAGGAGAGTGTGTCCTTGAATGTATACGAGGTTCATTTTTGAACGGTGTATAGATAAGCACATACTGCGGAATGGCTCACTACAACATTGAAACAGTAGTGTGAGAGTATTTGGTGAAGTCTAATTATACAGACTGGGGAATAGAAGCTATAAAAGACAAGTTTGCCGGTGCATAGAAAAATACATACGTAGCCTATAAGGTTTTGAAGCAGTCCATGCCCTAATGTTCACTTTGCACCATGAGTACTTGGAAAGTAGCTGAATGATTACAATTCTACAAGCAGAGTGTCTCAAACCATATGTATTCTTGTAACATCTCATAATTTAATAGAGCTTCTAAAATAATTTCATCAGGTATTTCATTTTCCTGGTAACAATTTCAAAAGTCATCTGATGAATCTCAATGTCATCTAATGCTTCCACAAAAGAATCATCCAAGGTTTCATCTAGAAAATCACAGCTGATATCTGCAGCATTTATTTCTTCCTCTTCAATGTTGCTGCTCGTAAAAGGTATGTTCATCTCTTCCACGACACTGCTATTAATTTCGAAATCTTCTTCCATATTGTTTTGGTGATTTTCCATAGTGAATTTCTTATGTTGTAGGTCCTTGCACAAAATCATAAACACTTTATTTTATCATTTTTCCTAATACAGAACACAAAATTAGTTTTATCAACTAATTTGCCTTTTAAAAAATATTATACAAATACCATTGTCAACTACTTTATAACATTTATAAATATAATTCTTTATATGAATGTTCAGTTTTTAAAGTTTCTTAAATTATCAAACCAGTCACTCCTTATGACTATCCGAAAAAACCCAGACTGTTATTATAAAATGTAGTACTAAAAAAAGTACAATGTGTCGATTCACCGTACCTGGTCCAAAGTAGTAGTGTTGTAGTAAAATGCAGAGAATACTGGTACACTCAGTATATTTATATTTTAAGTTTTTCAAATGTATATAAAAGGTACAAACCATCTTTAACACTTATGTACTCCATCCATGTTTTGTTTTTTTCACCTCTGTAGAAGCACACTCCATTGGCCGTTTTTAACAGTTATTTATACTTACCTTAACCATAATAAATAATAATACAATTATATGTTATAAAATTAGCATTTGTGGAAGACAAAAAAATACAGTTACACTATATCCTTTACAACACCAAATAATTTGTAAAGCATTTCCTTTGCCTTTTTTGCTGTTCTCAGAATATATAGAATTTCACTAGAAATAGTGAGTTAAATAGTACTCATCACATAACAGCGGGCAAAAAAAAGACAATCAATAAGATTATCTTACAAAAAAAAACATTCAACATTCTCAATAACAATCGAAAAAATTGAAATAAAACATATGTTAAATGTTTTTTCAAACAGCAATTTCTTACGTAACTATGAGATATCTCAAAGAATCTTAAAATACTAAAACACTACCATTAATTTTCATACACTGTAAACATAGTTACTTTTAAATATATGCTGAGAAAATATACAACAAATAGTCCTTAATAGTTTTATATAATTTTCCACATGGCCAAATAGTATATCTCAAATTCTTAGTAAAGAAGTTCCTCAATAGTAATCCTCAGCATCCGTCTCCCACCTTTCTGATCCAAAACCACCGACATCATTTGCAACGTCCCCCAGGGCTCATCCCTCAAATTGACGCTATTCAACATCTACATGGCACCCTTACACAAGTGGCCCACCATCACAACCTCAACATTATCTGCTAAGGCAACGACACCCAACTCATCTTCTCCCTCACCAAGGAGCCACACACTACCGAAAGACGTAACCAACTGCATAAGGATCAACTCTCTAAATCTCAACTTGGACAACCACCTACAACGAGTCCAACGAGTCCAGAACACCTCCGCCCGACTGATCATCAATGTCCCCTGCCACAGCCACATCCCCACCACCTGAGACACCTACACTGGCTCCACGTCGACAAGAGGATCACCTTCAAGCTCCTCACCCTCACTTACAAAGTACTCTACAACACCAGTGCAACCTACCTTAACAGCAGTATTCCTGAAAGGCCAAATTTTGTTTTTAAAATTTTGGCTTTAAAAATATTAGGTAAGAATTTGGTAACTCTTTAGGCAAACATTGTTTAAAAACCAATTGACGATCATTACAATGTATCCAAACTTTCAGACATTTTAAATAAACAGTGTAATATCCAGATGTTGTAGAAGGTCCATCATGAAAAATAATTGCAACAGCTACAAAGGTTCTTCCTGATATTGATACTTGAGCAGCTACAACATTTTTAATTAAAGTTTCCAATTTCTTCCATCAGCTCTACAACGCTGCAGCATTAAAATGACATACTGTCCTTATCTTTGTATAAATAATGTTGATGACATTTCTGATTTACATTGGCTACACTCCATGTTTTGACTTGCTCCTCTAATTAGATTGTTAAAAGACACTGATTCACAGTCAGGTAAAGTCAATTATATGAATCGTTCACTGTCAATGTTACTGCTCCATGTAAACAAACAATTTTCACAGTAATGTTGCCATTTATAAAAAAGACCAAAAAGGTATTCAATATCTATACCTTCATCTTCCAATGCAACAAGCAGATACACTAGAAATTCCTGGCAATCTTGCTGAATATTCTGCGAGCCAGAACATATGTCGAAAACATTTCCAATATCAGAAACACTTTGTATTTTACTTTTATCACTACAATATTTCTCATAAACAGAATACAACAACGAACATAATCTTTCTTTCCGATTTTCAACAACTTGTTGTTGCAAACTTTCAATAAAAAAAGGAACATAAACAACTACATTAGCATAGCAGTTGACACCAGAACTATTTTCAAACTGATACCCAACATTCTCTTCAACACTGTCCTTTTTCTTTTTGCATCCAATCACAACGTCATCTTGTTTTTTTTCTTTCTCTACAGCTTCACTACATAAATTCTCAAATCTTCTTTTTCTACCTACCACACGCTTTTCAAATACTGGTTATTGACCTAGATTGGGTGCATATTCTCTTCTTAACCTATTATACTCTTTCACACAATTTGCACCTACACTAATCTTTGTGTCATCAAAATCAATCAAGTACAATCCAGATAAAGTTCTCACTCGAGGCGAAGCAACATATGCCATACCCTCTTTAAACACAGTACTTCCAATATTCACTAAAGCACTATCTACATTTAAACCTTGAGATGTATGAATGGTCACCGCATATGCCAAAGAAATAGGAAACTGTTTTCTGTGAACATACCAATCTTTTACAAGCAAAAACCGAGCTGAACAGCGACTAAATTGTTGTACTTCTTCAATTTCATCAAACTTGGTTTTCAAAAATTCTATACCATCTCTATTTACATAATTAACAAAATCAACAATTTTACCCAATGCTCCATTTACTAAACCTTTTTCCACATGCAAATTAAGTCGTAAAATTACCCTACAGTTTACACATGCATATAAATTCTTTTCTAAATCAGCAGTTTTACTTATCGATTTCTCTAAAGAATTCAATTTCCTCTTCAACTTTTCAGTCAAAATAATACTGATTCCTTCATGTTCTATTTTATCAATAGCTTCCAATTTTATAATTTCTTAATTTTCCAACTTTAACATTTCTTCATTGAATATAGAACATTCACGCAGTGTTGGCATTAAGCAGATTACAGATTTGTTTTCTGCAATTCTCATATATATTTTCTCTGGGACAATATTTTCATTTGGAAACAAATTAGAAAGTAATCGTCTCTGTAAAGCTTCTTTGCCATGAATAGTCACTTTTCCAATTCTTATATCTTGAAGAATTGTTCCATAACCAGTATCATTTGCCTGTCGCATATTTGTAATAATTTCCTTATACTCAAAATATGACCAAATGTTTACATTTCCAATGCTCCCCAAAGACTTTCTGTTATCTTCATGCGCCAGTGTTTTAAACACTGGTTGTCCTTTTACTGGAGTAAGTTGTAGTAGATCTGCAAAAACTATGATGTGTTTTCCTCCAAAAAATACGTCATACTCTGTTTTAAGAATTTGCTGCATTCTTAAATGCACAAAGGCAAGCATTAAGTTTGATACCATGCTTACCTCATCAATAATGAGAAGTTTCATTTTTCTCAAGACTCTTGAAACTTCGCAACAAGCTTCTCCAGATAACTTGTGGTATTCTAATTTGTTTTCATGCTCTACTGGTAGCATTAATAAACAATGTAAAGTAATTCCTTTAATATTGTGGGCTGCTAATCCAGTTGGAGCAGTGACAACATAAGACAAATGCGACTCAGTTGTTTTCTGTAGAAAAGTTGTGATTACTTTAATTAAAAAACTTTTGCATGTTCCAGCTTGTCCACTCGCGTACATTTGGATAGGTTCAAATTATGAGCAAGAGCACTCTTTCTTCTCATGAAGTAATCTATGGTCAATCTGTTCTCTCACTTGCTCATATATTTGTTTTTGCACAACATTTAGTTATTCTTCCAAGTTTCCTACGTTTGTTACATCTCCTTGAGCTTGATACATTGCTGTTTCCACCTCTTCCATAGCAGTTGCTGCTTCATTTTGAACAATTGGTTCTCCTAGTGTGTCCTGACTCAACGGAGCAGAAGTTTGACTGTCTTGAGAACTGTCTCTGGCAATCTCAGCTGCAATTGAAGCTTCTTGCTCATTTTCGTCGTTCAACATTTTCACATAATTAGCAAAAACGGGACATTCCATAGTATTTTTACTTGCGTTGAACGAATCTTCATAGCTCTCAAAATCTCCAAGTAATTCCAATTCTGAACGCCATGGCTTGGAAAGTTGCTAAAAAGCTAAATAGTAAAATGTAAGTATGGGCCAAAAATCCGTTCCGCTCGCGAAATGTGCGGATTTTTGGCGAATATCGCGAAATTGCTGCACAATTTGCAAATTCGCTCGCGGGGGGATTTTTTTTTTATGGCCAGCTCACTCATGGGACCAAAGTCACAGGCACACACGGTCACTGGAGGCAATCTTCTGTCCCTTTACGCAGCTGCAGTGTAGGAAAAGCAGTATACATTTACCCAACAAGGTAGCACTTACTGATTAGCCAGCAGAAAGTACTCTAGTTGAGTAGAGGTATTGCACAAAACAGTGGCATCTTCGTGGATAACTATGCAGGGCAGGATTCATTCTGGCACGAGGCTCCTGTCACAAAAATTAAACCTCAACAGGAAGCACTTACAGATATAGCAGGTGCCCGAGTTGAAGCTCAAATTCAGTAACGTTTTAATCAGCCCAAAACATTAGTGAGCACGGTCGAGGCTGGGCAAGTGTGCTTCAAACCCATATCTGCAGTCGAAAATTAGCTGTAATACTCGAGGGAGGTCTTTGAATCCATGAGTTTCTCGAGCGCAATCCCTGTGTAGTTCCTGTGACCAGGAGGCGCTTTCTCCTCACCTGCTGCCCTGCTCACTCTCTGACCCTTTATACACAAGAGGCATGTTCACACACATAGAAGCCCCGCCTGTTTGGCCCCGCACCACACACTAGCGGTATTAAACGTATGCCCTCCCTTTCCCAACTATGATGGACAGCTCACTTAAGGGACCTCTGCGCCTTTTGGCGCGGTGGCAAAGTTACAGGCACACATGGTCAGTGGAGACAAATCATCTGGCCCTTTACGCAGCTGCAGTGTAGGAAAAGCACTATACATTTACCCAATGAGGTAGCACTTACTGGATTAGCCAGTAGAAAGTACTCCAGTGCAAATCGCAAAAAAAATCTGCGAGTTCGCTGGAAAATCCACAAATTCACTGATTTTTTGGCGATTTCGCTCGAATTCGTGGACCGCAGATCCGCAAAATTCGCCCATACTTAGTAAAATTCCCTTTTGTCAGGAGTTTCACAACTCAGTTTACGGTGATTAATCAAATGTCCTTTTCTTTGTTTCATCAAACATCCTTCAGAACCAACCATAGCATATATACCATTATTGATGTTTTCTGTAATATTCAGTTTAAAAATATAGTTTTGAAGCACTTCATAGAGACACATATTCTCAAGATGATGACTTCTATTTGGATAATATGTATCCAACATATTTCTTTTCACAATATCTGTACTTTCTGGCTCTTTTTCAGCTAAATATTCAATTTTTTTATTAGATTTAGGTACTCGATTTTGTGTTGCAGCAAGACCTAGACTCACCCAAATGATTCTTCTAGATTTGGAGTAAAGACTTGCAGATGATAAGCGATCTGAACATTCATACGCTCCAATTTCTCGATGAGATAACATCTTCAAACTGTAACTGTATAATGTCTTACTTACACTCTTCTCGTGGGAAATCTCTTCCCACATCTCCTTCAATTCTGTCTTTTCTGATTTTGTTATGTAGGATGTTACATATCGAGCAACAGCAATGGAATTGTCTGCAACATATTGAATATCCATGTTAGCATTCCACATGGACGAAATGACTGGGTTGTAGTCATTTATGTATTTTGACTCTTCATTTCTTTTTAAGTTGTAGGTATTTTTTGGAGACTTTCTTGTGATAGTATGTTGCAAAGATGACATAAAACTGTTCACTCTTCCTTTCGATATTGCAGGACGTGGAAATCCAAAACGACATTTGGTGTAGAACTTGTCCTTAGCTTTGTACTTTCGACGACAGTATTTCCCCCAATGATGGCTTTGGAATCGTAAGACTTGTTCTCTTAGGTCTTTATCTTGTGTACCTTTGGGTATATCACATGTAGCATATTCTTCAATAAAAGACAGCACAGTATCACCTGAGTCTGTTCCAAATTTGGGAGCATCTTTGATCCATATTAGCATATGTATGTGAGGAGCACCTCTCGCTTGATACTCCTTTCTCCAAAATAAATCCAGAACCTCTCCAAGAGGAGGATTTTTTTTATTGGTGATAAAAGACATTATAGCTTTGAATCTATGATTGCAATACCTGCATACATTAACTGGATCCAAAGAGCACAATTCGCCAGGTGTCTTGTATTCAATATTTAGAATAAATTGAAGTAAATCATCCCAAGTATATTCAGCGCAGCGCAGCTTAGAGTAAGGAACCATGTAGGAGTTCCTAAGTTCCTTAGCATACATTTTAGTTCTCCATGACGACGGTACCAGTACTCATCAGTACCACGCTGACATGCCATGAGATTAATCAGCTGAGATTCCAAAACATTATCTTTCTGCAGTATAAATTCCTTTGCCGAAACATTTTACAGATGTAGACCTGTTTTCAATATATGGATTACTGCATAAGAAAGTCCAGACAAATCACTCTCAAACAAAAGATGAAACAAATATGAAATACATTGTCGAAATCTTGGATCTTCTGCAAACAATCTTGATGTCCGGTATTCAGATGCAGGAATCTGCACAGGTCGGTTATCATAACGTCCTCCTTTTCCTGTGGGAAACAATGAGCTTCCAAGCTTTTTTCCCATACACTAATGGGACTTCCTTTTGCTTCTTTCATTTGGAATAACTCTATAGTATTCCCCATCACTTTTTTAGAATGAAGTGGATGAACACTGTAATGTTCGTAGATTTCTTCAGTTCTGGACACATCTACTTTTTCAATTTGTCCAGATGGCTAGTCACTATCTTCTTCTACAGTTATTTCTTCTTCTCTCACATACACATTTTTATAATATTGATAATTTTTTACCAGATACAAAGTTGCCTTTTTCACTTTCCTAACATCCACTAATTCTTGCCAGATTTTCTTACTTACTCTTAGTAGGAACACCATTAACAAGAATAACTAAAGGTTCATCTTCTACATTTTCTGCACCAATTGTTTCAATATTTTTTATTAAATCAAGAGACAAATATACAACTCTTCCCTTTAATCCTCTCTGTAAATCTGAAGGAGGCAATTTTCCTGTCTTAAGCTCCATACGAACAATAGCCTGAAATGGATGCACACATTGAATAAGAATAGACTCATAGGTATTTAAATCCATTAGTTCAGAAGGAATATTTACCAGCTCAAGATTATTATGCACAGCTCTAGCAGGCATATTGTTCTCATCTAATTTGTTATAACAATATTTACAAATACGCTGATCAGAACCCAAATCAAAACAATTCTCTACCAACAAATAAGTTGCAAAATCCTTCCACTCGTTATTATTTTCCTTTTCACTTTTTAAATACAGATCAACAGTCCATGTCTGATTTTTATAATGAGTTCGTCGACAACAGATACAAGAATAATTTGGCCTTTCACTTGAAATCACCTTAAACTTTGTAATTTCTTGCTCAAAGTTTTCTACAGTACAACATTGTACATTCGCTTCCACATTTTCTTCTATTAATATCTCAGTTTCTGCACTGTCTTCCTGAGGACCAAAGTAACTAACCTGAATTTCATCACAAACATTCGTTACATCTGATACAGATCCACGCAAAAGAGCACTGTTCAACTTTTTTAACATTAGTGCTGGACTTTTTGCATAATACAATCTTCTGACTAATTTTCTCATTTGAGTATGATGAACTGCTAACATCCTAAAATTGTGAAAAACATTTCGACATACTTTTTTAGAAAGACAAGCCAGAGAATGACCTTGCAAACCAGTATTTTCTCTCACTCTGCAAGGGTCTAGTCCTTGCAACATCTTAATCTTTTCTTAGTATAGTTACGTAAGAAATTGCGTACAAAATCAATAGATTCTTGCCGTACACTACAAATACTACTACAATTCCAAGTGTACACTGGAGCTTTAGGACGTCTCCCTAAAACTTCATCAGCTAACACCTCTTCTGCATTTCTAGGAACAATTTTATCTTTCTCAATAGGACAACCATTTCTAACCTCATAAGCATGACCACTAGTGTCTACTGCACGTAACAAATCATTACTCTGAAGATAACTCTCTTCATTAAAAAAAGGCTCAGAACTTGAACTATGTTTCCATTCACCCAAAAAACCTCAGAAAAATTACGTCTGTTAATTAGTCTTCTCCACTTACTTTTGGCCTTCATTAAATGAATTGGCTTATCTAGTGATCGAATTCTATTCTTCTTATAAAATGCTGTTTTTTGTTTACATTTCTTCACTTCCTTAATTAAATTCGAAACAACTTTTCCTAATTTCCTTAAATAGGTTTTTCCTCTTTTTACTATAAACTGTTTTTTCAGAAGTTGATTTTCCATGATTGTTCTCTTTATTCTTCTTTTTCGTTGCAGATACACTAATAGTATTTTTCGCTTTGTGCACACTACTCTCAATCAATCAATCAGGAGTTTGTTAAAGCGCGACTACTCACCCGTAAGGGTCTCAAGGCGCTAGGGGTAGGGGGGGTTGGGGGGGTGCAGGTTCCATTCCATCAAGGAGGGGGTCTGTCGAAGAGCCAGGTTTTGAGGTTTCTTGCGAAGATGGGGAGCGATGTTGTCTGTCTGAGGTGGAGCGGAAGGGCGTTCCATGCTTTGGCCGCGAGGAAGGAGAAGGAGCGGCCTCCCGATCTGGTCTTTCTGGTGCGGGGGACCACAGCGTAGGAAAGCTGGGCTGATCGTAGGGTCCTTTGGGGTGCGTGGAATTTGAGTCGGCTGTTCAGGTATGCTGGTCCGGTGCCGTGGAGGGCCTTGTGTGCGTGGGTGAGCATCTTAAAGGTGATTCTCGCCTCGACGGGGAGCCAGTGGAGTGTGCGCAGGTGCTGGGAGATGTGGCAGTGTTTTGGCAGGTTGAGGACCAGTCTTGCGGCGGCGTTCTGGATGTTCTGTAGCTTGCGGATGAGGTTTTTGTTTATTCCGGCGTAGAGTGCGTTGCCGTAGTCGAGTCCGCTGGTGACCAGGGCGTGAGTGACTGTCTTTCGGTGTTCGAGGGGGATCCATTTGAATATCTTACGAAGGAGGCGGAGGGTGTGGAAGCAGGAAGATGAGACAGAGTTGATCTGGCGGTCCATTTTGAGCTCGGAGTCCAGGATGATTCCCAGGTTGCGTGCGTGGTCTGTGGGGGTTGGCGGGTTTCCGAGGGCGGTGGGCCACCAGGTGTCACTCCAGGCATCGGGGTTTGGGCCCATGATGAGTACTTCTGTTTTGTTGGTGTTTAGTTGTAGGCAGCTGTTTTTCATCCATTTGGCGACGGCTTCCATGCCTTCTCGAAAGTTGCGTCTGGCGGTGTTGGGCTCGTTGGATAGGGAGAGGATGAGCTGGGTGTCGTCTGCATATGACACGATGTTGAGTCCGTAGGTTCTGACGATGGGGGCAAGTGGAGCCATGTAGACGTTGAAGAGCGTTGGGCTGAGGGAGGAGCCCTGGGGGACTCCGCATGTGATAGGTGTGGGGTCCGAGAGGAAAGGGGGGAGTCTGACCCGCTGCGTCCTGCTGGAGAGGAAGGAGCAGATCCAGTCGAGGGCCTTGTCCTGGATTCCTGCATCGTAGAGTCTGCGTATTAGGGTGCGGTGGGAGACTGTGTCGAACGCCGCTGATAGGTCGAGGAGGATGAGGGCTACTGTTTCTCCTTTGTCCAGTAAGGTGCGGATGTCGTCTGTTGCGGCGAGGAGGGCGGTTTCCGTACTGTGGTTTTTTCTGAAGCCGGATTGGGAGGAGTCGAGGATGTTGTGTTCTTCAATGAATGTGGCGAGTTGGCTGTTGATGGCTTTCTCGATGACTTTCGCTGGGAACGGGAGCAGGGAGATGGGTCTGTAGTTTTTGAGGTCGGTGGGGTCCGCTGACGGTTTCTTTAGGAGGGGGTTGACCTCGGCGTGTTTCCAGTCGTCGGGGAATGAGGCGGTCGCCAGGGAGCGGTTGATGGTTTGGCGGAGCATGGGTGCGATGGTGTTGGCCGCTCTGTTGAAGATGTGGTGGGGGCAGGGGTCCGTGGGGGCCCCTGAGTGGATTGACTTCATTGTCTTCAGTGTGTCTTCGGTGGTGAGGGCTGTCCAGTCAACAATCGCTGGTTTCCGGGTGTCGGGGGTGGTTGGTGAGGGTTCAGTGTGTTGGTTGTCTTCGTCGAAGTTGTCGTAGATGCTCTTGATTTTGTGGTGGAAAAGATGCTGAGTTTGTCGCAGAGGACTTGTGAGGGAGGGATGTCGGTAGACTCGCTGGTGGGTTGGGCGAACTCCTTGATGATGCTGAAGAGTTCCTTGCTGTTGTGTGCGTGGGTGGAGATTCTGTCTTCAATCGCTTTTTTCCTCGTTTCTCTGATGAGTTGATGGTGGGCGTTGGTGGCGGCTCTGAAGTTGTTGTGGGCTTCTGTGGATTTGGTGTTTCTCCAGGCCTTTTCGAGGCGGCGGCATGTGCGCCTGGACTCTCGAAGTTCGGTGGTAAACCATCTGGCTTTCTTGGCACGGGTATTGTTGTTTTTCTTGAGGGGGGCTATGGTGTTGGTGCTGTCCGAGATCCATCTATGCAGGGTTCGGGCTGCGGTGTTGGGGTCGTCGTTTTCCGCGATGGTTGGGGTGGAGTTGTTGAGTGAGGAGGTGAGCTGGTCATCGGTGATTTTGGTCCAGTTTCTTTGTGGAAGCAGGTGCTGGTGTCTGTGGATGGTGGGTGTTCTGAAGGTGAAGTGGACGCAACGATGGTCGGTCCATGGGAGTTCGGTGGTGTGGCTGAAGTTGATGGAGTTTCCTGTAGTGAAGAGGGGGTCGAGGGTGTGTCCTGCTGAGTGCGTGGGCTCGGTCACGATCTGGCGGAGTCCAATGTTGTGGAGGTTGTCCAGGAGGGATGTGGTGTTGGGGTCCAGTTGATTGTCGAGGTGGAAGTTGAGGTCTCCCAGCAGGGTGTAGTTGGTGGATGCGATGGCCTGCGGGGAGATAATGTCCGTAATGGAGTTGGCGAAGGGTCCGCGGGGTCCAGGGGGTCGGTAGATGAGGGTTCCTCGGAGGGCGGCGGTGGGGCTGGCCAGTATCTGGAAGTGAAGGTGTTCCATCAGTTCTGTGGACTCGTCAGGGAGTGTGCTCAGGCGGAGGCTGGATTTGTGGACGATGGCGATTCCTCCTCCTGGGTGGATGGGGCGGTCCTTCCTGGAGATCTTGTATCCTTGGGGGATGGCGATGGCGATGTCCGGTCCTGAGGTGGTGTTGGTCCAGGTTTCGGTGAAGAATGCTACGTCTGGGGTTGTGCTGTCGAGGAGGTCCCAGATTTCTGTGGCGTGTTTGTGGAGGGATCGGACGTTGAGGAGGATGCATTGTAGGGTCTTCGGTTCGGTTGTGTTCTTGTGGGCGGGTTGTGCTGGATCCGTGTTCTTGGCGGTGCTGCAGGTGTGCCGGCAGCGGTGACAGCTGAAGGGTCCATGGGTGTCGGCTGGTGATGCTAGCTTGCAGTTGTTGTTGCAGCCTGGGTTGAGTGCGTGGAGTGCTGTTGGGTCGTAGCGTTGGCGGGGCGGAGGTCCAGGGTTCCTGGTGCTGGTCGCGGACGGGTCGCAGACGGGCGCAGACGTGCTTGCCTTTGACGCGCCTTCGGTGCACCAGCGGCGCAGTGGCCGCCATTAAGCAGGGGTCGGGGAGGGCTGGACAGCTGGGAGGCGGGAGCGGGGAGGGGAGCTGGATTGGGCCGGTCGTGCTGGGGGGGGAGGGGCCGCGGGGGCAGCAGCGGCGGGGAAAGGTAAAGGGAGGAAAGAAGGGATAAAGAAAAAAGGGGAAATAAGCAGAAATAAGGCACAAAAGAGCAGAGATTCAGAAAAGAGCAGAAAGGAGAAAGATAGAAAGGGTAAAAAAAACGAGTGAAAACGGGTGAAGGAGCAGAGGGAGAGAAAGGGAAAATGGGCAAAAATAAGGCACAAAAGAGCAGAGGTGCAGCAAGGTGAAAGATAGAAAGGGAAAAAAACGAGTGAAAACGAGTGAAGGAGCAGAGGGAGAGAAAGGGAAATGGGCAGAAATAAGGCGCAAAAGAGCAGAGGTGCAGAAAGGTGAAAGATAGAAAGGGGAGAAAAAGGAGTGAAGGAGCAGAAAGAAAGAAAGGAGACAGAGGTCCACTGGACCACCAGGGATGAGGCGCAGGGAAACCTGAGGGTGGAGGAGGGCCTCGATCACCAACACTCAAGAGTGCAGGGGCAGGGGCACCTCACTTAATGGTGGAGCTGCGAGGGTGGGAGAGCAATTTCACTGACAATGAGTCAGTGGTCTTGCTCGCCTGTCCCCGCAGTGGCCGCCATTAAGTAGGGGTCGGGGAGGGTTGGACAGCTGGGAGGCGGGAGCGGGGAGGGGAGCTGGATTGGGCCGGTCGTGCTGGGGGGGGGGAGGTGCCGCGGGGGCAGCAGCGGCGGGGAAAGGTAAAGGGAGGAAAGAAGGGATAAAGAAAAAAGGGAAAATAAGCAGAAATAAGGCACAAAAGAGCAGAGATTCAGAAAAGAGCAGAAAGGAGAAAGATAGAAAGGGTAAAAAAAACGAGTGAAAACGGGTGAAGGAGCAGAGGGAGAGAAAGGGAAAATGGGCAAAAATAAGGCACAAAAGAGCAGAGGTGCAGCAAGGTGAAAGATAGAAAGGGAAAAAAACGAGTGAAAACGAGTGAAGGAGCAGAGGGAGAGAAAGGGAAATGGGCAGAAATAAGGCGCAAAAGAGCAGAGGTGCAGAAAGGTGAAAGATAGAAAGGGGAGAAAAAGGAGTGAAGGAGCAGAAAGAAAGAAAGGAGACAGAGGTCCACTGGACCACCAGGGATGAGGCGCAGGGAAACCTGCGGATGGAGGAGGGCCTCGATCACCAACACTCAAGAGTGCAGGGGCAGGGGCACCTCACTTAATGGTGGAGCTGCGAGGGTGGGAGAGCAATTTCACTGACAATGAGTCAGTGGTCTTGCTCGCCTGTCCCCGCAGTGGCCGCCATTAAGTAGGGGTCGGGGAGGGCTGGACAGCTGGGAGGCGGGAGCGGGGAGGGGAGCTGGATTGGGCCGGTCGTGCTGGGGGGGGGGAGGTGCCGCGGGGGCAGCAGCGGCGGGGAAAGGTAAAGGGAGGAAAGAAGGGATAAAGAAAAAAGGGAAAATAAGCAGAAATAAGGCACAAAAGAGCAGAGATTCAGAAAAGAGCAGAAAGGAGAAAGATAGAAAGGGTAAAAAAAACGAGTGAAAACGGGTGAAGGAGCAGAGGGAGAGAAAGGGAAAATGGGCAAAAATAAGGCACAAAAGAGCAGAGGTGCAGCAAGGTGAAAGATAGAAAGGGAAAAAAACGAGTGAAAACGAGTGAAGGAGCAGAGGGAGAGAAAGGGAAATGGGCAGAAATAAGGCGCAAAAGAGCAGAGGTGCAGAAAGGTGAAAGATAGAAAGGGGAGAAAAAAGAGTGAAGGAGCAGAAAGAAAGAAAGGAGACAGAGGTCCACTGGACCACCAGGGATGAGGCGCAGGGAAACCTGCGGGTGGAGGAGGGCCTCGATCACCAACACTCAAGAGTGCAGGGGCAGGGGCACCTCACTTAATGGTGGAGCCCTTAGGGGTCCATTAGGATGTCGGGCGGATTTCCTCCGCCAGGCTGGCGGTAGCCACCGCCAGCCTGGCGGAGGAAATCCGCCCGACATCCACAGCCCAATTCCCCCCGCCATATTAGTATGGCGGGGGGACCGCGGCGGTGAGAAACACCGCCCGCATGTTTTCCGCCCCGGTCACCTTGCGGCCGGGGCAGAAAACGAGTAACACGGTGGCGGTGTCTGTTAGACACCGCCCGCCATATTACAAAGGGCTTTCACCAATGCATTTCCGTGGCGGCAATGCCGCCACGGAAAGGCATGTGTAGAGTCCCTGGCTTGGGGGGTTGCACATGGGGGGTACCTATGGTACCCCCCCGCATTTCAAAGTGCAACATGGCAGGCACCGCGCGGTGCCTGTCATGTTGCGCTTTGAAAAGCACAAAGTGCATTTTTAACATTGCGGCGGGAGGAGAATTCTGCTCCGCCCGCCGCAATGGTAACCATACAGGATGCGCCCGCCTGTGTGGCAGGAGCATCCTAATGCCCTGATCGGGACCCCCGCCCTTATGGCAGGCGGTCCCGGGTCCCGATATGATGGCGGGCGGACTAAGTCCGCCCGTCATCATAATGGGCCCCTTAGTGTTTAATATTTTCCTCAGAAAAGTCTTCGTTCTCTTACTAGGACTTTTTTTCTTTTTGTTAACACATTGTTCTTCATTTAAATCTTGTGGATGACTCCTCTTTAAATAAACACCTTTCTTTCGTCATTTCCTCTTTTGAGCTTTTGTAGGCATGATGAATTTTTTTCAGTGTTGATAAATAGAATCTATTATAAAATATATATATAACATTACAAAAATAAATATATGAAACATATGATTATATTACTTATAGGATGAGAAGGAGGATTATGAGAACAAAGGTGGGGCTATGAAAATAGAAGGACTTACAACAAAAGAAGAAGGAGTATGAGACAAAGGAAAATATGAGGAGAAAGGGGAGTATAAGCAGAAACTGCAATAGAAAGAGATAAAGGGAGGATGAATAGACTGGAAAGTATGAAGAGGTAAGGGAGAGTATAAAAAGAAAGGTGGAAGCATGAGGAGAGAAGGAAGACTATAAGAAGAAAGAAAGAGAGTGTGAGGAGAGACGGGGACAGTATAAGAAGAGAGAGAAGTACTATAAAGAGAAAAGAAGGAATAAGTGGAAAGAGGCGTAAGTATAAGAACAAAAAACGAATACAAGGAAAGGAGGGTGGGTATAAGGAGAGAGAGGAGAGTACCAGAGCAGAGCACGGAGAATGTGAGGAAAAGTGGAGCATAAGGAGAAAAGGAGTGTACAAGAACAGAGAATACAGTATGAGAAGAAAAGAAGGAGATTAAACAGATGGGGGATTATGAAGAGTGAAAAGTGTATGAAAAAACGGGGAGTATGAGGAAAGTGCTGTAGAGTGTATGCAGGGAGTCAAGGAGGAGTAAGACAAGAGAGCAAGCACTATGAACAGAAAGAAGTATAAACAGAGAGAACAGAAAATGAAAATATAAAAGGATTATAAGGAGAAACAGGAAAATATGAACACAGAGAGAAGGAGTATAGGACAAAAGGGAATATAAGAAAAAGGCAGTACTATGAGGAGACACGGAGAAGTAAGAGTAGAGGGAAGAGAATATGAAAACAGGGGGGAGTATAAGGACAGGGGGGAGAATGAGAAGAGGAATGTGACAATAAGAACAGAGGGCAATATCAGTAGAGAGTGGGGAGCATAAGAAAATACAGAAAAAGTGTGAGCAGAGAGAGGGGAGTATGAGAAGAAAAAGAAAAGTATGAGAAAAGAATAGGGAGTATGTGCAAAGAAGAGCGAGAATAAAAGGAAAGAGAGAATATAAGAAGAGAAGAGTATATGTGAAGAAAGAGGAAGGAATATAAAGAGAGAGAGAGAGAAAAATGTGGAGAAAAGACAATTATAAAGGAAGACTTAGTGTATAATGAGAGAGGGAGTACTATGAGGAGAAAGTAAGAACTATGAGGACAGGGGTGAATATAAAGACAAGAAAGAATATAAAGAGTAGGGGAAGTATGCAAAAAGAGGAGCTAGTATGAAGAGAAAAGAAAAGTATAAGAAGAGAGGAGAATATAAGAAAAAGGAGGTAGTATGATGAGAGACGAAGGAGTAAGAGGAGAAAGGAGGGAGTATGACAAGAGAGTGTAGAAAATATGGAAAAGGGAGCGAATATAATTCCTTAATGTACACAGATGTACAGTGTGATATTACACACAAAAAATATGAGACCATGCATTATACCATAACACATTTACTACTGTAAAACGTTTACGTGACTATGCACATTCTATGTATATAACTAGTACATTTCAATGAACAACTGTGACTCATTTTGCAAATACATTTGCAATTTACTACATTATTTCTACCAACATTACATCATAAAAAATGACATAATAAAACAACAAAGACGTACAAAGTCCTTGTAAATCTGTCCCTGAGTATACGCAGAGGGAGGCAAAAGGAGAGAACAGGGAGTATGAAGAGAAACATGAAGTATGAAAAGAGAGAGAAGAAAATAAGGAGACAGGAGCAATATGAGGACACAAAGGGAAATATAAACACAAAGAAGGGCACTATGAGAACACATGAGAATATAACAACAAGCATTTGCAATGGAACAGGTCTCGCATTACTTAGAGTTAGAGAATTTGGCATTCTTTATATTTAGCTGGATATGTTTACTGGTTTGTGTACTGTGTGTGTTACGGAATGGCAGGTTTGTATGTATCTGTGGAGTAAGTATGTGTATTATAGCGTTCCCATGCCATGTTTACATTGCCAGTGAGGCTAACAGTAGACAGATACACAGAAACAAACATACAGAGAGACACATGCACCGATACACGCAGAGACAAACACACACAAACGCACACAGAGACAGACACACACATAGAAACATACACACAGAGACGCACAGTCACGCACACATAGAGACTGATACATGTATAGACACGCACACACACACACAGACACACATAGAAACAAAGATGCACACACAAAGAAGAGACGTACTTACAGAGACAAATGCTCATATAGAGACGCACACACAGAGATAGAGACGCACACACAGAAAAATACACGCAGATAAAGACATGCACACCGACATAGAGATGTGCACCGACAGACAGAAACACGCACATAGACACACACACAAACAGGCACATATGTAGAAATGCGGACACATCAAAGAGCACACACAGAGACAGAGATGTGCACACAACACAGAGACATGCACAGAGACACAGAAACGGACACACAGAAAAAGAGGCATATACATAAAGAGAGACACACACACAGAGACAGACACGCACACACAGAATAAGATACACAGATACACAGACACACAGATACACACACACAGACATAGTTTGATAGCTAAGTGGGCTAAGGCATCCTCTACAGGAGCTTGAGCTTAACCTTAGTTTACAGTTGTTTCTAACTGTATCCCTACCCCTTACTGACCTTGCTCCCACAGATGCGGATATCTTGCCCCTCTGTGTTTAAATACAGTACAAGGCAATAAAATATAGTTAATTGCTGTGGTGTTTATGTTTGGGCGATGTGTTCTGATGTTAATGCACATTTTGCGAAGTGCTTCAAAATGTGTCTTTCAGTTGGGCAGTATCCGCGATACTCCAGATGAAACAAGTAATGGCGCTTTAAAGCCACCGCCAGTTTTATAATTTCAATGGGACAGATAGTGCCATATATTCTGGGGAGTAACTATCGGGAGATGCGGAGCTGCTACCCGCCTTCAATGCAGGAAAAGGGGGCTGGGATTTCGAAGGATCGCAGCAATATTATTGATAAGGCAAGCACAGCCAGCGGTTGAGCTCACAGCAAGTACATACACTGCGAATTCTCCATTGAAAGCACTGGAGAAAGGGACCGGTAGACAGCAGAAGCCTGCAGGGGAAGAGAGCCCCCTCTCCTGCAGCTGGAACGTCCAGGGAGGTCGGACTGGTGGGCAGAGGGGAGTGAAGCAACAGGGAGTCACGTGCCCCGTAAGCAATGCAAACAATGCTATGACTCTTCCACCTTCTTTCTGTAGAGTAGTGTGGAGCTAAAATTATAATCAGTCATAACCCGGGCTTCCCTGCTTAAACAAACTGTGTCATCTTATGAAATTATTTTATTTCATCAATTCCCCCTTTCTACATGATCATATATGAAAACGCATTCAAATCGGTACTTTCAGAATACGAGCTGTATAAACATAGCGTGTTCGATTTTATCATATTTTAGGTGATGCGGTGTGATTTGCATGGCAGACATTTCCAGGCTCGTTGACTTGGCTCTGCATGGAAATGACCGGCAAAGTTGGAACTGAGAAATATATTATTTAGGGATGGAATATACGGTTTAGTAGTCGAATAGATTTAGCTAGAACCCTGTATTGCACCCCTCCAAAAAGGTATGTTTTCCTTGGCTGTTATGGAAGATTTGAAACATTTTAGATTTTAGAAGAAGAGAGAGGAGGGAGTATGATAAGAGAGGGTAGAAAATATAGAAAAAGGAGCAAATATAATTTCCTAATGTGCACAGACGCACAGTGTGATATTAGACAAAAAAAATAACACCACACATTATACTAAAACACATTTACTACTATAAAACGTTTAAAAAGGGGCAAATATAATTCCTTAATGTACACAGATGCACAGTATGATACTACACAACAAATATGAGACCACGCATTTTACCAAAACACATTTACTACTGTAAAATGGTTAAGTGACTGTACACATTACATGTATATAATTACTACATTTTAATGAACAACCCTGACTCATTATGAAAAAACATATTCAATTTACAACATTATTTTTGCCAACATTACATCAAAAAAAGTGACACAATAAAACAACAAAAACGCACAAGGGGCTTGTAAATCTGCCCAGAGTGTATACAGAGAGAGAGAAAGGAGAAAGAGGAAAGAACAGAGAGTATGATCAGAAAAATGAAGTATAAAAAGAGAGGGAAGAAAATGAGAAGACAGCTGGAATATGAGAAGAGACAGGGAAATATAAACACAAAGAAGGGCAGTATGAGGACAGAGGAGAATATAAGGAAAAGAGGGTAGTACCAGGAGAGAGGAAGGAGTAAGAGTAGAGAGGAGGAAGTATGACAAGAGAGGTTAGAAAATATGGAAAAAGGGGCAAATATAATTCCTTAATGTACACAGACGCACAGTGTGATATTAGACAAAATAAATTAGACCATGCATTATACAAAAACACATTTACGAGTGTAAAACGTTTACGTAACTATACACATTCCATATATATATAACTACTACATTTCAGTGAACAACCCTGACTCATTTTTCCAAATACATATGCAATTTACTACATTACTTTTGCCAACATTACATCAAAAAAAGTGACACAATAGAACAACAAAGACGCACAAGGGATTTGTACATCTGCCCCAGAGTGTATGAAGGGAAAGAGGGAAGAGTAAGAGGACAGATCAGGGAGTATGAAGAGAAAGATGAAGTATGAACAGAGAGGTGGGAAAATGGGGAGATGGAAGGAATATGAGAAGACACAGGGAAATATAAAAACAAAGAAGGGCAGTATGAAGAGAGAGCAGAATATAAGAAAAAGAGAGTAGTACCAGGAGAGAGGAAGGAGTAAGGGGGGAGTATGACAAGAGGGGGTAGAAAATATGGAAAAAGGGGCAAATATAATTCCTTAATGTACACAGACGCACAGTGTGATATTAAACAAAAAATATAACACCATGCATTATACCAAAACACATTTACTACTGTAAAACCTTTCAAAACGGGCGAATATAATTCCTTAATGTACACAGATGCACAGTGATATTACACAAAAAATTTGAGACCATGAATGTTATCAAAACACATTTACTACTGTAAAGGGAATAAGTGACTGTACACATTACATGTATATAATTACTACATTTCAATGAACAACCCTGACACATTTTGAAAATACATATGCAATTTACAACATTATTTTTTCCAACATTACATCCCAAAAAAGTGACACAATAAACCAACAAAAACCCGCAAGGGACTTGTAAATCTGCCCAGAGTGTATACAGAGAGAGAGAAAGGAGAAAGAGGAGAAAACAGAGAGTATGAACAGAAAAATGAAGTATTAAGAGAGAGGTGAGAAAATGAGGAGACAGCTGAAATATGAGGAGAGACAGGGAAATATAAACACAAAGAAGGGCAGTATGAGGACAGAGGACAATATAATAAAAAGAGGGTAGTACCAGGAGAGAGGAAGGAGTAAGAGGAGAGAGGGGGAATTATGGCAAGAGAGGGTAGAAAATATGAAAAAAGGGGTGAATATAATTCCTTAACACCTTAGCAGCTTCGTAAATAAACCTCCCCAGTGCTGCGCTGTCCATTATCCAGTGCTGAACTGGACGTCCAGCGGTCGCACGCAGCACTGGGGAGGTAGTGCCCGTGACGACCGTTGGCCGACGGCAGCACTTAAAGGGTTAATGTACACAGACGCACAGTGTGATATTAGACAAAAAATATGAGACCATGCATTATACCAAAACACATTTACGAATGTTAAATGTTTAAGTAACTATACACATTCCATGTATATAACTACTACATTTCAGTGAACAACCCTGACTCATTTTGAAAATACATATGCAATTTACTACATTACTTTTGCCAACATTTCATCAAAAAAAGTAACACAATAGAACAACAAAGACGCACAAGAGACTTGTAAATCTGCCCCAGAGTGTATGAAGGGAGAGAGGGAAAAGTAAGAGGACAGATCAGGGAGTATGAAGAGAAAGATGAAGTAGCAACAGAGAGCTGTGAAAATGAGGAGATAGAAGGAATATGAGGAGAGACAGAGGAATACCACAACAAAAAGTCAAAAGGGGCTTAAAAATCTGTCAAAAGTGTATGCAGCAGTGTATGTATACTGACTGCAAAATTGTAGATTTAGAACTCAAGCCTAATTCTAAACAACCAACACTATTAACTACTCAACAACTGAAAAAGTGACTGCACACATTTTGCATTTTTAGTACTGCACTTTATTGCACAAAGGTGACTCACTAAACAAATTAACTGAACAAATGATTTTATCATAATAGTTATCCAAATGCAGAGAATACATTACTCTTACTAAAAACAAAATGTACCACATATAATCCCTTACAATTTATCAATTCACCTTTGAAATTGATTTCTAGATTAAGAAGAATGCCACTCACACAGTAGATATTCTCATACAGAATCTCTCTAGTTCAGTTTTTGCAGCAGAACCAAGAAATGGCACATTTTTCCTCTCAATTTACACATGTATACATGTAAATAACATATAAAAATCCTTCACACAATAATTCAAAACCGAACACAAATTTCTATTGGTTCAACATTTCAAACCTTTCCAACTGACATTACTTTCCACCCTACCCCCAACAGTTCATGCAAAAGTCAACTGTCAACAAAGGGCAAAAGTTCAGCACTCTATAAAACACTGCTCCTCAACAAATGTACACTATGCATAAGCACTTACTTATAAGTACCAATAAAGAGAAAAGGTCTCATTAGAACCAACCAACGTATAAACACATAAACATGATGGATATCTGTAAAATATCTATTTTTAATTGATTTTCTCTTGCTTACGTACGCTTATGGGACGACTTACACAATTCGCACTGTACGTCGTCCGTACATTCATGGTACGCGTACGGTAAATCTACCGTAAAAAAAAAATAGCCTCTATCACTAATCTTTTATAATCCCCGGGGACCCCATCCCCCGGGGCCCAAATATAACGTTGGGGACCGTGGGGGGAGCCCCAAAGCCCTCACGATCCCAGCCAACTCCCTGCGTCCTTCGGGAGCTGGCATTGCTTTTTGTCAAAGAGAGCAGCTTATATGCTGCTCTCTCTGACGAAAAGCAATCGGCTTTCCTACTTGAAAGACAGGGCAGCCCTAGGGCGTCAGGAAGTACTATAGCACATAGCAAACTTTTCCTGTCAATCTACACACAAATACAAATAAATAACAAATCACATTTATTCCCACATTAAATCAAAATGAAACACACTTTTCTATTGCTTGAACTTTTGAACCTTTTACAACTGACAAAACTTTTAACCCTACCCCTAATCCACATTCTGCCAGTTACCATAGAAACACTTCAGGGAACACCTAACTGAGGACACAGGTGAAAAGTTCATCAAACAATGTTGCAAATCAAAACAGCAAGTGTGCTTGACTTGTCAATATACCAGCTTATCTTACGTAACGTTCTTTTCTATCACTTTTTCTTAACCAATACATTTCAGGCTTTTAGAAAAGAGATAATTGCACTCTAGTTTTCTGTGTAAAATATTTTCAAACATCCAATCATTTCTTTGCTTTTTTCAAAACTGCATCTTATCCACCATTTTAGAAAAATCTTATTTTTCAAACTGCCATTTCATTTACAGAGACCATCCAAGTGCATCCAGACCTCTCTACAAGATGCTTAGATTGTGGATTGTGGGACACAGCTATATTTTCTGGAGCCAAAGGTATGGAAAACAGAAAGGAAATCACAAAGACCTAGGTTTACCAAACGTAGACATTAAATGGATTGGACAGAGAAGGTTAAAGTGCCACCAATTGATGCCATTGGTGAAATCCTTTTTGCATCTCCAACACCCTGACCTCATAATTGTGCACTGTGGTGGCAATGACCTACGCACTTTGACAGGGGTAGGTCTGGAAATGCTTATGAAGGACACGTTTGGACAATTGAAGACACTTTTCCCCAAAACTGCCTTTGTCTATTCTAATATATGCCAGAGGCAGAAATGGAACTGGGCCAACCACTATTGTCCACAGATTGAGAAAGCTAGGAAACATGTGAATAAATCTGTTTCTGCCTTTCTCCAAGACTATAGTATGGGGTCTATCCACCACAACAATCTGCGTTTCAATATGCATGTATCTATAGGAGAGACGGTGTACATTTTACAGATGAGGGGAACAGAGTCTTCCTCTTGAACTTTAGACTCTGCATTGGTACTTACTTGTAGGTACTAAAATCACCCAATAAACACAAGGGCTCTTTTTAGAGCCACCCAACATCTAAACATATACACTTCATAAATATCTGAACATTGTTTTCTTTTTCTTGCTTACATACGCTTATGGGATGACTTCCAGACTTCGCACTGTACGTCGTCCATACATGCATGGTACGCGTAGGGTAAATCTACTGTTAAAAAAAAATAGCCTCTATCACAAATTTTTTATAATCCCCGGGGATCCCATCCCCGGGGGCTTAAATATAAAATTGGGTACCGTGGGAGGAGCCCGAAGGCCCCCACGGTCCCAGCCGGCTCCCTGCGTCCTTTGGGAGCCGGCATTGCTTTTCGTCACAGAGAGCAGCTTACATGCTGCTCTCTCTGATGAAAAGCAATCTACTTTCCTATTTGGAAGAGCCCCCCCGGAAGGCTAATTAACAATAAAGCGGGCTTCGTTTTTTTTCCTTTTTTGCCCAAAACGCGTACCCGCAATTTAAAAAATAAATAAATGTTTGGACCTAAGGATCCATGTGGAACCCCCTGAGCAGACCTAGGTGATCAGTATGTTTCTACCCTGCCACCTTCGCATGTTTTTTGCGGTTCTTTCACTGCTTTCTTGTGACTCGGTTTTACCGAGGCACAAGATGACTGCCAACACTTATATAATGTAAACATAAGAAGTGAATGCTTATGATAAAATAAAATGAATGTGATGGAACGCGTGATACCAATGAATGTAAAAGCATTTCTGCATTTCACCCATATGATGAATATATAAGACTCAATAAAAATATTTTTAAAACATGTGTATTTTTCTTTCAAAGATGGTTTGAAGAGTTATACATTTTATAAAACAATATAGTTCTGTAGGCTAAAGGAGAAAAGTCAGTAAAATTAAGATAGAATAGAAAATTAAAAAAATTAAATACTTTTACAGTCAACAAACTCGTAAGCAGAGTGCACAGTTTAAGTTAAAAGCACCCTACCACAACTAGTTTTTGAAACGCATTGTAAAATAAAGTGCGTCACAAAATAGGCTACATACATGGTGACTGTATCCTAACGTCACGTCGAAAAAAGAAAGCAAGAAAGGGATTGGTCGCTAATACGTTTTCTTATAATGCTTCACAGCCAATCAAAACAGGTGTTAAAAGTTTTTGTTTTTAACATACGAGTAAATCAGATATTTTGGCATGTACACGAAGCGAGTGGGAATTATTAAAGATGACTTGGTTTCGCAAGACTATAGCCCATCGCCACCCGTCTGTGTCTCTTCCACGTGTTAATGTCCTTTTATCTCTCTCTTTCTTACTGTCTCTCACATCATTTGTTTTTCCTTTTTACAGTTATGGACGCTGCGGTCTCCACTGTGCCATATAGACCCTTACCTGAGTTTAAGTGGTGAACTCTGTTGGCTACAGTGAAGCCTGCTTCGAGACATAGAGCACCCTCTTTTAATCATGTCTATGGCACTACGTGAGCAAAGAAACTTGTTTCCGAAACAACAACAAATTATCTGTGAAAGAAGAGAGTGGATAGTGTGCAGCAGCTTAACTGTGTAGAAATGTATAATTACCACAGAGCAGTGAGAACAGATAGGTTACAAAGAAAAACCAAAGGGGATGATGGACGGAGCGTTGACAATACAAACACTCACCCTCAGTCAACTGATCTGGGTTTAATCCATCACCGTTCTTTAGCTCACTCCGCCACCCCAGTTCAGACATGGCCATAAGCAAATCAGTCTGACCCGGTGCCTCATGGGAACAGTCCAGGCCGAACTGCCAAGCCATGTCTTCCCTGGACCGGAATCAAGCTTCCCAGGACCGGTTTCTGGCATTACAGCCGTCTTCAGCCGGGCTTGCTTGAATCCAGTGGCAAAGTGAGCAAGGGACTCACGTCTGAGCATACCCTGCCAACCTAAGGCGAACAAAGAAAAACCAAAGGGGATGATGGACAGAGCGTTGACAATACAAACACTCACCCCCAGTCAACTGATCTGGGTTTAATCCATCACCATTTTTTAGCTCACTCCGCCACCCCAGTTCAGACATGGCCATATGCAAATCAGTCTGTCCCGGGGTAGGCACCCCGGGATACTGCAGGAGCCGGCCATGGGAGGCCATCAAGGGCTCCAGGAAGGGGGCCGCACGACCCCTCCCAACATTAAAAAGCCCTGAGGGGTGCAGGTCCCCGGGGCTAGAAGATCATTTTACATATTACTGCCCCAGGAAGGTGGTGGTCCCCGGGGCGTTTAGGGGGGAAGAGGGGGTAGGGGGCTAAAAAATACTTTAAAAAAAATATATTTTAAAAAAAGCCTGAGGGGGTGGCGGTCCCCGAGGCTGCAGGGGGGCTGTGAGCCCCCCCACATACTTAAAAAAAAGCCCCAGGGAGTGGTGTTCCCCGGGGCTCGGGGAGCCTTACAAGACCCCATTATGGAAAAAAATTGCTCCCGGGGGCTAATTAGAAACAAAACGGACTTCTAGTTTTTTTTTTCCTTTTCCACTGCATACCATACGCGTACCCCGTGATTTTTTATTTAAAAAACAAATTGGGGCCTAAAGATCCATGTGGGACCCCCTGAGCAGGCCTAGAGGGTCAGGATGTTTCTACCCTGCCCCCTTTTCTTATTTTTCAACTTTGTTTTACTGTTTTCTTGTGACTCGGTTCTACCGAGGCACAAGATGGCTTCCAACACTTCCTGGTTTGGAGTGTTGACAGACAGCTGACATCCAATCAACATGCAGCTCGTGCTCGTAATTGTACGGTTTTCGGTACGCGTACAGTACTTTGTCTCTAGATATCACTATGATTTTACTTTTGATTTTATCAGGAACTACTGAACGGATTTACACTATTTAACAAAAAGCACAATCTGCCAACCGAACTCTACCTTTTTGCCAAATTTGGTGTAATTCCGTTCAGCCGTTCGGACTGTAGCCCTTGCTAAAGGTCCCATGGAAAATTGCATGGGGAAAACACGTTTTGGGACCCCCCTTTTTCTCGGCCCCCACTTGACGAATCACCCCCAAACTTTCAGGAAAAGAGCGGAGTGGAGCAAGCCATTTTCTTGGAGAATTCGTCCACCAGCGCCAAAGTTATTCCAAATAGAATGTTGTGGATTTCCTATGGAATCTAGGTCCTAACTATAACTACCTATTGGTGACCGCCAGTAGGTAATAGATATATATATATATATATATATATACGCCCACACGCTCACTAACAATCGTAGAAAGCAGACGGCACTCCAAGCTGTAGGTGTTTTCAAAAATTTAATAGCAGACCCCCTGCCCCAGGAAAAGACAACCGCGTTTCGCCGAGAAACGGCTTCCTCAAAAAAAAAAATATATATATATATATATATACATACATATATATATATCAAGGTGTATTGATGAATCAGTGGGTGTATGAGTGCCTGTATCAATGATTCAGTAGGTGCATGACTGACTGTATAAGGGAGTGGTTAGTTGTCTCAGTGAATATATAGGTAACTGATTAGGTTGTCTGAATGTCTGTATCAGTCTTTCAGATGATGTCTAAGTGGCTGTATGGATTGGTGAATGGGTACATGAGTGAGTGTATGGGTGTTTGGTTGTCTGAGCACCTGTATGGGTGTATGAGTGTCTGTGTGGGTGAGTGAGAAGGTGTGTGACTGCCTGTATGGATGAGTGAGTAGGTGAGCCTATGGGTGCATGGGTTAGTGAGTGTGTATTGTGATAGTGGCTGTATTGGTTAGTGAGTACATGTGTGAGGGGCCATATGGGTGAGTGAGTTTGTGTTAGTATCTGTATGAATAAGTGAGTAGGTGTGTGTGTATAACTGTATAGTTGAGTAAATGGCTATCTGGTTGACTTTATAGGTGAGTGAGTAGCTGTGTGAGTAGCTCTATGAGTGACTGACAATGTGTGAATGGCTGTATGGCTGTATGAGTGGATATATCAGTGGCTGCATTAGTGAGCTAGTTGGTGTAGGAGTTGCTGTATGGGTGACTGAGTGGATGTGTGTTCAGACTTATGAATCAGAGAGTGAGTGTGTAAGTACTAGTATGGATGTGTCAATGTTTTTGAGAATGGTAGTGTGGAAGTTGGAGTGGGTGTATGAAAGGTGATATTGGGGTATGTGTGGGTGTGTCAGATTCTGTGGATTAAGTCATCAGTGATATCATTTGAGATGTCATCAGTAATGTCAAGAGTAATGTCACTGACCATGTAATGAGTGATGTAATATGTGCGGTCATAAGCAGTGCATTGCCGGGGTGTGAGTTATAGTTAGCTCAACAAACTATAGCTGCTGAATTGATCTGGTTTTGTACGAGTGAAATGTCAGCCTTACTATAACATCCCTGTAACCTTTTTTCACTGAACATATATATATATATTCACTGAAAAAACCATAGGTTATACACCATATATAGTTAGGAATTAGCATTTAAAAAACCTTATTTTACTCACACAAAACCATTGAAATTCCATATATAGTTAGTTGCACTAACTATATATCGCGCACCCGCAATCCACTGCTGATGATGTCACATATTACATCATTCATGACATGGTCAGTGACATCACTGATGACATCACTGATGACATCTCAAATGACATCACTGATGACATCACTGATAACAACATCCAGTGATTTTATGTTTCTGTAAAGTTTAAATATGTCTTACATATTGAAGAATGAGTGGATGTATAAGTGTCTGGATGAAGGATTTAGTAGGTGCATGACTGACTGTATGAGTGAGTGATTAAATGTATCTCACTGAGTGCATGGGTTAGTGACTAAACTGTCTTAATTTGTGCATCATTATGTCTGTTGTTCTGTAAACTGCTGCATGTGTTGATCAGTAGCTATATGAGTAACTATATGGGTTATTGATTGATTGTCCAAGTATTTGTATGGGAGACTGAGTGTGTGTGTGGCTGGCTGGGAGGTGTGTGACTCTGTGCAGATCAATGTGTACTTATATCAATGATTGTATAACAAGGTAAGTATGTGTTAGTATATGTTTGAAAATGGAAGGTGCTCTATGTTTAACTGTATAGAGAAGAAAATGGAAGTGTGATTGATTCTTTACAGGACTGACTAGGTGTGTGAGTAACTCCATGGATGAGTGGCAGAGTGTGAGTGTCTGTATAGGTGTATGAGTGCATATGATAGTGTTGTAAAGATGAGTGATTGTATGTATGAATGATTGTATGGGTGAATGAGTGAATGTGTGTGTAGACGTAGGAATCAGTGAGTACATATGTAGTAACTAGTATTGGTGTGTCAATGGTTTCAAAAATTATACTCTGTATTTAACACTGGGTGAAACAGAGGTTATATTAAAATGTGAGGAGATGCATTGTATTGTCACATGAATGATATCATCAGTGATGTGGTCATTGATGTCAAATGAGATGTCATCAGTGGAGTCATCAGTGATGTCATTTGAGATGTCATCAGTGATGTCATCAGTGATGTCACTGACCATGTCATGAATGATGTAATATGTGACATCATCAGCAGTGGATTGCGGGTGCGCGATATATAGTTAGTGCAACTAACTATATATGGAATTTCAATGGTTTTGTGTGAGTAAAATAAGGTTTTTTAAATGCTAATTCCTAACTATATATGGTGTATAACCTATGGTTTTTTCAGTGAATTTTCAAGGTTTTGTAAATGCTAATTCCTAACTATATATGGTTTATAACCTATGGTTTTTTCAGTGAATTTCAATGGTTTTTTAATAGCAAATATCTATAGCTGTAAAATGTATTCTTATTTAAATTCAAAAATATATTTTATATGTTTATTAATAATTTTTTTTAAATATTTTTTTTGTTTCGCTCCCGGTCCGTGGACCGGGAAGCTTCCCGTTAGCTCAATTTGATGCCGCGACCCGGTCCGCGAACCGGTAAAAAATCAACATAGTGACGGTATCGCGTTGCCGCGTAATGCGTCTTATGACGTACTGCGTTAGCGCACCCGGAAGTGCCCCGGGGCGCGGACCGAGGCGCGAAACGCAGCTCCCCGGAAGCGATCCGCGGCGCTTCGCGAAAACGCGACGTATCGCGTTGCCGCGTAATGCGTCTTGTGACGTACCGCGTTAGCGCACCCGGAAGTGTCCCGGGGCGCGGACCGGGGCGCGAAGCTTAGCGACCCGGAAGCTAACCGGGGCGCGTTCCGCAGCGCGTAACATGAGCGTGAGAGGTCATGTGACTTGTTAATAAAACTTTTCATTGGTTCATTTCACTTTTGGTTTCATAATGATGTAAGGCTAGGTCAGGTGACCTAAAAATAACACTTTTCATTGGTTGAGAAGTATTGTTTTTCCCAAATGATGAAAACCCCTCCTTCTTTCCTCACTCTGACTTTCATCATTGTGAGAGGAAGACCTATTTTGCTTGTTGGAAAATGGCTTCATTGGTAGCTTCAGCTGGTGGACCCCCACCACCACCTCCACCTCCTCATGGGAAGAGAGGACCACCTCCCCAGGTCATTACCAACACTGAGGAGGAAGATGAAGAAATGGATGAGGAGGGAGAAGAACCACAGTTCTTAGAAGAGGTGCCCCGGGTTTCCAGAAAGAAAGCCAGTTTCATCTGGCAGTTTTATTCGATCCCTCGTGGCCAAAAAAAAGTCAATGCGAGGTATGTCACCTGCCGCATATGCAAAGAACAATTGTCCAGAGGGACGGACAAAAAATATAGCTATGGAAATCACACAATGCACAGGCACATGACAAGGAAGCATCCACTAAATTACAGCCGGGCGGAAATAAGGGATATGCTTGACAATCCAAGACCAACTCCTGTGGCCAGACCAACAATACCGATTTCTCTAACACCAGAAGAGGCACGGGAAACTGTGCCAAATATTCAAGAAAATTTTGGGCACATGATTCACTTATGTATGCACTGTCGTGCATTATTAGCTTGTGGCAACATGAGCATCAATGCACTCAACCTGGCGTATGAACACCATGATTGCCCTAACCGCCCCCAGTAATTTTTTTTTGCTCCTGTTGAGCCCTTTTCAACGCCTGTTTTTGTTGTTTCCCCCCCAAAAAAACCCAAAAAAAATATAAAATCGTTCAAAAAATACAAAAAAAACAAAAAATAAAAAAAAATAAAAAAAAATATAAAACAACAAAAATATTTTAAAAAAAGTTCTTTTCAGAACTACCTTCCCTTTCAAAAAAAATTGCTAGAATGTTTAGCACTCTGGCAAGCTCTATTTCTTTTGGTTCGCTCCCGGGTTAGCTTCCCGGTACGCGGACCGGGAGCTAACCAAAAAAAAAAAAAAAAGAAAAAAAAGTGTAAGTATAAGGAAAGTAAACAGAGAGTGATGTTAAAAGAAAGACAGCTATAGGGAGTAAAGAAGAGATACTGTTTAATAGATCTATTTACCGAAGAAAAGACAGAAGAGGGTATAATTGTGAAAAACAAAATAGATAACGAAGTGAAAGAAAAAAAAAGAGAGTATAACATTAACAAAGAAGAGTTTCTTGGAGAATGTGAGTGAATGTTCAAAATAAGATTAAAACATGAGGAATAACAGAGAGAAAAAATAGAAAACAGAAAACAAAAAATAACAGAAAAAGATTAATTGAAACAGCAAAGAAATGTAAGTAACATAGAGCCATATCATCAACATAGGCAATAAAAGTTTTGCAGCTTTTATTGGCAGAAATGTGTCGCTAAAGCTGCTTTTGTGGCAGAAAACTGCCGCTAAAACCACTTTTGCACCAGTTTTCTGCCAATAAAAAGAGCAATAATTTTATTGGCTGTGTTCATAATATTCCCCTTAGTGTGCTTCAACTACACAGAGAAAGCATTATGAACAAGTAGTGATAGAGTGATCAGTCAAAGACACTAAGAGTAATAGAGACGGAGTGAGTGAACAAGAGTGAGGAACTATGAGAAGAGAGGGACTGAGGAAAAGAGTGGAAGGAGTTGAGTAAGTAGGTAATAGAGAAAGGAATGAGGAAAGTAGCAAAGGCAGGAAACTGAGGGTTAAAGAAATGAAGCTGTGGAACTAATAGTAGGTGAATGTGATAGAAATGTAACGAAAAGAATACAAAACATTTACCTTATAATTGTCGTTAAATTACTCACTTTTTGTTTTTATACTTTCAATCTGTGAAAGAGAGAACAAACATTTGAAAAATATTAAAACATGTATTTAAAAATTAGAAAAGACAAGGGAAAAGATTGAAGGACAAACAGTTTTTCAACAACTTTGACACTTACAGAAGCTTCTGCTTCTCCAGGCCCCCTACACAGTCCTAAAGATATACATTTTAAACTAACAGTATCTTGATGCAGATGAAGTGAGGCCTATCTTAAAACATGGTGCATCTTTTGCATTGCTGTTGTTTCAGAAAAGTGTCGCAAGACACTAAAATTTTAAATAATTGCTTCAGGATGCCAATAAGATGTCTACTATCCAGAGGTTTGTTTGAGGTGAGGCCTACTCAGGGTTGCAGATGAGATTTACACTTGTTGAAGAGTACAGAGGAGATAATACATGTGAAGGTCTACCAATGAAGTGAGTCATGTCCACTGCACTCTTGAACAAAGTCCAAACCTCCTATGTTTCCCTGGACAGACCTAAACTTGATCTGCACAATGTGATTCGTAATGATAGGAAACACAGGTGATGTAAATGAAATACGTGCAATTTATTTTGCTCATTTCACAATCACATCACTTGTGTTTCCTTTGCTTAGGTATCTCATTGTGCAGATGTAGTCCAGCATATGAAAGAATACGCAGAAGTGCAGCACTGCATGCAACAACTTTGACACTTACAGAAGCCTCACCTTCTCCATGCCTCCTACACAGTTCTACATATACATCATAAATGCAAACAGTACAGAATTAATTATACATGTTAAATGGTTTATTTTTGCTGTTCTCAGAATGTATCAAAATTCACTAAAAACAGTGACTTGAAGGTATTCATCATATAACAGCGGGGAAAAAAAAACACAATCAAAATGATTGTGTTTAAAAAACCCATACAACATAAGAAATCAAAATTCAGAACTCCTTAAAGTTAACTTACTTTCCATGACGTCCAAGGATGTCCTATGAACAGCTTACACTCTTTTGTGCTGTTATTACTTTCAGCCCGCCACTTTCTGAAAGAAAATCTCCATCGTTTTTAAAAACACGTTACATGCAATAAATGACTTCTTGCTCTCTACCACAAGTTTCCACAAGGCCAAATCTGGTCAGAGCCATTTATAACTCTTGGATTTCTTGTAAGCCAATCCCGTCATTTGGCATTTCCGCAACTTTCAGAATTAAAATGTTGAAGATCATTTTCACAATCCTGGAATAGTAATATCTTCCCCTTCTTGCTCAGTCATGTTCTACATTTCCTATGACACTGATACTGCTTACTATGAAGCAGACTTACACTACCTCTATGACTACTACAATTATTTAATTCTCTACATCACTTTCAATCACAAAGCAATGTAAAACAGTAGACAGCGTTGCAGACTTACATTCCCTCTACTCTATGTTTTGATTGGCTGCTTCAATTAGCTTATAAAAAGAAATAGTTTTTCTGAACTCATTCAAAGTGCATGTATTTCTCCATGACGTCCAGTGTTATGGTACAAAGTTATGTCTCTGTACTACACTTATCCTCAAGGCCAAATCGTGTAGGAGCCATTAGAACCTCTTGAAATTCCACAGAGCACATCCCAAGATTATTTCCCTAAAATTTTGGTTTTAAAAACACCAGGTAAGAGTTTTTAAGGTCATACGGCAATTTTTTTTTGAAAATTAAAACAGAATCGTTGCAGAATGACCAGCCATTTCTAGACTTTAAATAAGCTGTGTAATGTCCTGATGTTATTGAAGGGCCGTCATGATATATAATTGCTGCAGTTACAAAAGTCCTTCCTGATATTGACAACTGCGAAGCTACAAAATGTTTAATTAAAGTTGTCAATTTTGTTCCATCAGGCCTACATCGTTGGAACATTAAAATGACATACTGCCCATATGTTCGTATAAATAATGTTGACATCATTTCAGATTTACATTGGCTACACTCCATGTTGTGATCAGCTGCTTTTACTAGCTTATTAAAGGAGACTGATTTACTGTCTGGCAAAGTTAAATATATAAATCTTTCTGAGTCTACACTAGTAGTACTTGATACCATACAGTTCTCGCAGTCATGCTGCCATTGATAAGAAAGCCCAAACAGCTGATCTACATCTACACCTTCAGCATGCAATACATCAAGCATATACATTAAAAACTCCTGACAATCTTGCTGAATATTTTGAGAGAATTGTGTTTGGCCTGAACATCTGTCTAACAGATTTCGAATTTCAGACACACTTTCTATGTTTCTTCTATCAGTGCTACATTTCTCTAACACAGAATTTAACAAACTGCAAAATCTTTGATCAGAATTGACCACAATCTCTTCTTTTACATTTTCTAGAGAAAACAAAACATTAACCACTACATTAGCATAGCAGTTGACACCAGAACTGTTTTCAAATTGAAAACCAACAACATCTTCAACAGAATCCTTTTTGTTTCTGCTTGTAATTTTAGGTTCATCGACTTTTCGTCTTTTTGCTACAACCTCCCCAGTATTGGTCACATTTGTTCGTTTCCGGCCTACCACACGTTTCTCAAACAAAGGATACTGAGGCAAATGTGACGCATACTCTCTTCTTAACCTATTGTATTCCTTAACACAATCTAGATCCGCACAAATGTTTGTGACATCACACTCAATCAAGTACAATCCCGATAAAGTTCTAACTCGTGACAATGCCACGTATGCCATACCCTCCTTGAACACAGAACTGCCAATATTCACCAATGCACAGTCTACACTTAAACCTTGCGATTTATGGATTGTCACCGCATATGCCAAGCAAACAGGAAACTGCTTACGGCGAACATATAAGTCTTTTACAAGCAAAAATCTAGCAGAGCAACGACCAATTAGCTGTACTTCCTCAATGCCATCAAATTTAATTTTTAAAAATTCAATTCCATCTCTATTTCTGTATTTTACAAAATCAACAACATTACCCATTGATCCATTTACCAGACCTCTTTCAACATGTAAATTCCTTCCTAAAATTATACGGCAGTTCAAGCACACATTCAGAGTCTTTTCAAAACCTGCAGTTTTAGATATACTCTTCTCTAATTAATCCAATTTTGTTTTCAGATTCTCAGACAAAATAATTGTTGATCCCATATGCTCTACTCTGTCAATAGCTTCCAGTTTCACAATCTCTTGCTTTTCTAAATGCAACATTTTGTTGTTGAATTTGGCACATTCTGCAAGAGTTGGCATCAAACATATTCCAGATTTCTTATCAGTAATTTTCTGAAAAATATTCTCAGGCACAACATCTTGTTCTGGATATAAATTTGACAGTAATCATGCATGTAAAGCTTCTTTCCCATGCTCGGTCACTTTTCCAATTCTAACATCTTGTAGAATAGTCTTGTAAACTTCATCCTTCGCCTGACGCATATTTTCATGCAGTTCAGCATAATTGAAGTTTAACCATATATTGACGTTGCCAATGCTGCCTAGGCACTTCCTGGTATCTTCATGCGTGAGCATTTTGAACACAGGTTGCCCTTTCACTGGTGTCAGCTGCAGAAGATCTCCGAAAACAATGATGTGTTTGCCACCAAATAACACATCATACTCTGTTTTGAGAACTTCTTGCATCCTCAAATGCACAAAGGCAAGCATGACATTGGAAACCATGCTTACTTCGTCAATGATAAGAAGTTTCATTTTCCTCAAGATTCTTGAAACTTCAAAACAAGCATCTCCAGATAGCTTGTGATATTGTAATTTGTTGTCATGCTCCACTGGCAGCATCAGTAAACGATGTAAAGTAATCCCTTTAATGTTATGTGCTGCCAGTCCAGTTGGAGCGGTGACAACACAAGACAGCAATGACTCTGTCCTTTCCTGCAAATAGCATGAAATTGCTTTAATGAGGAAACTTTTTCCAGTTCCCGCTTCTCCACTCACGTACAGTCGGACAGGCTTCAACGACGTACATGAGCATTCTTTCTTGTCATGACTTAATCCATGATCAATTTGCATGGTAACTTCGTCATATATTTTCCTCTGCTCAACGTTGAGTTGTCTTTCCAACTCTTCTAAGTTAACCGCATCCTCCTGAGCATGTGCCATGGCTCTTTCCACTTCATTCATGGCAGTGGCAGCTTCATTTTCGATAACAGGTCCTCCTAGTGGATCCTGACTCAATGAAGCAGAACTCTGACTGTCCGGAGAACTGTCTCTGCCAATCTCGGCTGCAATCGTTGCTTCCTGCTCAATTTCCGCATTCAACATTTCTACATATTTGGGAAAAGCAGGACATTCTATGGTCTCCTTGGCGGCATTGAAAGAGTCTTCGTAACAGAGGAAATCTCCAAGCAGTTCCTCTTCTGCACGCCAAGGCTTGAAAAGTTGCAAAAGTGCTAAATAGAAAAACTCCTTTTTTTCAGGAGATTCGCCACTCAATTTTCGATGGTTTACCAAGTGGCATTTTCTTTGCTTGACCAGACATCCCTCACTTCCTATTACAGCATACACTCCTTTCTCAGTATCTTCTTTGATGTTCCTCTTGAATATGTAATTTTGAAGAACCTCATACAGACAAACATTGTCGAGGTGACTGCTTCTATTTGGATAATATGTATCCAACATGTTGGTCTTCAAAATGTCGGTACTGTTTGGCTCCTTTTCCGCCAAATACTCAATTTCCCGCACAGGTTTGAGAACTCGATTACGCGTTGCAGCAAGACCAAGACTCGCCCAAATGACACTCCTGGACTTGGCATAGAGACTTGCTGAAGACAACCGGTCAGAGCATTCGTAAGCTCCAATTTCTCGATGCGACAACATCTTCAGACTGAAACTGTACAACTTCTTGCTGAGGCTCTTTTCATGGGAAATGTCCTCCCACATATCCTTCAATTCTGTCTTCTCTTTTTTGGTGATGTAAGACGTCACATACCGAGCCACAGCCATACAGTTATCAGCCACAAACTGTATATCCATGTTAGCATTCCACATGGACAAAATCACCGGGTTGTAGTCGTTGATGTACTTGGACTCTTCGTTCCTCTTCAAATTGTATGTGTTTTTAGGTGATTTCTTCATGACATTATGTCGCAGCGAAGACATCAAACTGTTTACTCTTCCTTTAGAAATCACCGGTCGTGGAAAACCGAAACGACATTTGGTGTAGAACTTGTCCTTGTTTCGGAATTTACGACGGCAGTACTTTCCACATCGATGGCTTTGGAAACGCAGAACTTTTTCTCTTAGGCTTTTCTTCTCCTTTGCGTTTGGAACAGCACACGTAGAATACTGTTGGATGAAACTCATCACTGAGTCTTCTGGATCCGTTCCAAATTTAGGTGCATCCTTGATCCACAGCAACATATGTATATGAGGAGCACCTCTTGCTTGGTACTCCTTTCTCCAGAAGAAATCCAACACCTCTCCAAGAGGTGGATTCTTCATATTCATGATGAAAGACATCATAGCTTCAAATCTATGATTGAAGTACCTACATACATTGACTGGATCCAAAGAGCACAGTTCTCCGGGTGTCTTGAATTCGATGTTATCTACGTTAGCATTTGCCTCTCGTAGAAATTCAAGTAAGTCTTCCCAGCCATACTCGGCACAGCTCAGAGTGAGGAACCATGTGGGAGTACCTAAGTTCCTCAGCATACATTTTAAATCACCATGACGACGGTACCAGTACTCATTAGTACCACGCTTACACGCCATGAGATTAATCAGGTGAGAATCCAAAATACTGTCTTGGACATTGACTTTATCCATAAAGTCACTTGCCGAGATGTTTTGCATGTGTATACCACTTTTCAAGATGTGGTTCACTGCATATTACAGTCCAGACAGATCGCTTTCAAACAGGAGATGAAACAAATAGGGAATGCATTGTCGAAACCTAGCATCTCCTGCATACAATCGCAAAGTCCGGTATTCAGAAGCAGGAATTTGATGAGGTCGCTCATCATATCTTCCTCCCTGACCTGTTGGAAAAAGCTGTGGGAAACACCGAGCTTCCAAACTTTCCTCCCAAACACTAATGGGACTCCCTTTGGCTTGTTTCATTTGAAACAACTCAATAGCATTCCCCATGACTTCCTTGGAATGCAAAGGATGAACACTATAATGTTCATATATTTCTTCACTAGTAGAGGGTTCTACTTTCTCAATTTGACCAGCACACAAATCGCTATCCTCTTCCTCACTTACTTCCTCTTCTGCAACATATACATTCTTATAGTATTTATTATTTTTTTTCAAATACAATGTTGCCTTTTTAACTTTCCTAACATCTACTAAATCTTGCCATATTTTCTTATTCTTTGTCGGAACCCCATTAACTAAGATAACCAGAGGTTCCTCTTCCACTTTTTCTACTCCAATTGTGTTAATGTTTTTCTTCAAATCTAGAGGCAAATAAACAACTCTTCCCTTTAATCCTCTCTGTAAATCTGATGGAGGCAATTTCCCTGTCTTTGGCTCCATTCTTACAATAGCCTGAAAGGGATGGATACTTTGAATCAAAATAGATTCATAAGTATTTAAATCCTTCAATTCAGAAGGAATCTCAACCAATTCCAGATTATTATGAACTGCTCTAGCAGGCATCTGGTTTTGATTTAATTTGCAACAACAATAAGTACACACACGTTGATCCAATCCCAAATCAAAACAATTTTCTACCATCAAGTATGTTGCGAAATCCTTCCATTCACTATTATTTTCCCTTTCACTTTTTGCATATAAATCCACTAACTTAGTCTGATTCTTATAATAAGTGCGTCGACAACACACACAAGTGAAATTAGGCCTCTCACTTGATTTCACCTCAAACGTCGCAATTTCCCTCTGGAAATTATCTGTACTGGAAACCTGTACACTATCTTCCACATGACCCTCTTCTTCTTGCTCAATTTCAACATTCTCCTCTTTACTTCCAAAGTAACAAAACTCAATTTCTTCACATATATTCTTCACATCTATTTCAGAACCATGCAAAAGAGCAGCGCATAATTGTTTAAGCATAATTGCTGGACTCTTAGCATAATACAACATTCTAACTAATTTCCTCACTTTATTATGATGCACTGCTAGCATCCTGAAATGATGAAAAACACTCTGGCATACTCTCCTGGAAAGACAAGCCAGTGAATGACCATGCAAACCTGTCACTTCTCTTACTCTGCAAGGATCTAATTCTTGCAACAACCTTATTTTCTGCTTCAAACTTTTCTTATTAAATGACCGTACAAAATCACAAAGCAAATTGATGGAATCCTGTCGCACACTGCAAATACTACTACACTTCCAGGTGTACACAGGACCCTTAGCACATCTTCCTAAAACCTCATTACCTAACACCTCTTCTGCCTCTGTTGTCACAAGTTTTTCTTTTTCAACTGGACAACCATCTTTCACTTCATAAGCACGACCACTGGTGTCAACTGCATGCACCAAATCATTATCCTGGAAATAACTCTCCTCATTAAAAAATGCCTCACAGCTTGAACTATGCATCCATTCTCCAGAAAAAACTTCACAAAAATTACTACGATTAACTATTCTCTTCCATCTACTATTTCTTTTGAAATCATAAATTGCCTTGTTTAGCTTCCTAATTCTATTGATTATCAAAATAAATAACTTACGTTTAATTTCAAATGCCTGATCAATAACTTTCTCAACTTTTTTTTTTCTCTTATAAAAAACCAGTTTCTGTTGACCTTTCTTAATATTTTTTAACAAATTGCCAATTATCCTGTTGCGGAACATTCGTTTACGAATCTCCCTAAACTGTTGTTTCCTTCTACTATCATGCACAGAGTTATCTCTTGCTCTAGCAGTAACATTTTTAATTGGCCTTTCCTTTCCATTTGAATTCCTTCTCGTTTTATGGACTGAAACATTTTCTGTAGTAATATTTTTTTTACTACACATATTTCTTATGAAATATTTTGTGCTCTTACCCGGTGCTTTCTTCGTGACTTGACAAATCTTTTTGTTAGAGGACTGCTGCTTATTTTCTTTCACCTGCTGTCTTTGACGTTTTGCAACCTTTCTCTGTCTTTCTATTGTTGGCATGGTGAAATCTTGAAATGATCTGCAGTTGAATCTGTGGTAAAATATAATAAAAAATGTTATTAACCATTATTACCAAACAGTAAAACAATAACAGTGATCAAAAACTTAACACACTACTTGACATTTTAAATAGAAGATTTTTTAGTCCTTGCAAATTTACAATACAGAAATAGCAGAAAAGAAATGACATTTATATTTATGTTACCTGTGCTATTTTATATGTGAATCTGATCTAATTTTATGAGCATATTTTAATATTTTATTGAAGACACTACACATAACCTGCTTTTGAAGGTGTCTTTATTTTTAAATTAAACGGTTTACCTTTTTACTTTTTATTAACTATAAATTTTAAAAATAAATGTTTATATTTCCATAGGCTCAAGCAGGTCAGCTTCCCATCCTATGTCATATAATTCGGACAAATCTGCATCCTCATCACGCTCTTCTTCATCCTCAGGATTTAAATCATCCAAGGGATCAACATCCACTGATGTTTCAATTACAAGTTCAATGATGAGGTCAAAATCAACTGATTGCAGATTGTCGCTCATGTTGAGGTTGTCTTTATCTTTAAAGAAAGATAACAACACCGAGATGTTGCAGAGTAAGAGACAAATCTCAGAGATTATAATAGTAAAATTGTTTAACAAGAGTAATATTTTGCAGCTATTATTTAGCCATGTCCAGCAATGCTGAGCAGGTGAAGACTATGTCTAAATTTTCAGTGAACAGGACTCATCTCTTCTTAACCTTGGATAAGCCTCACCGACTCTGTGTGTCCTGCACATACTTAAATGTAAAGGGGCAGATTTATGTTAAATGGCACATCCCCAGGCATGCACCAGTTAACGTGCACCACTACTCTGCCACCCATGGTGTGCCGTATTTACAATCAGATAGGAGAAAGCTTCGTCAAAACCCTGCGCCTGCTTTAAGCAGGCATAGGTCTTGACGCAACATTGTGGAGATGGCACCCCTGAGCCTTGCTTGAGCTGCATCGCACTTGCGATACAACTCCAGCAATCACTACCTTTACAGCACAGATACGTCACGCATCTGTGCCATTTTTGCCCCATGATGCCCCGTATTCTAAATGCAGCACACCATGGGTGGCGGAACAGCGGCGCAGGATGACTGACACATCCCTGGTGATGCACCAGTCATCATAAATCTATCCCTAAGCTTCTTATCTTGTTACAGATGAACCGCCATATGTAGCATGAAACTATTTTGCATTTCCTAAATAGCGAATTTTAAGGAATAAATAGCAATTCTTTACCATTCCTAATTTGCAATGAGCAAATTGCTAATTTCAAGTTACCCATTCATTTCCATGGGCTAGGAGGCTCATAGGAATGAAGGTTTAATTTGCGATTAGCAATTTGCTCATCACAAATTAGGAATTTTTCCAAGGGTGCAGGGGTGTCTCAAGAACACCCTGCTGCACCCCTGAAAAAGAAATTTGGGGGCATATGGCACACATACATGCCCTAAGGGCATGTGTTGGCGTCATATGGCACCTTTTGTTTTTTTGAAAAAAAGCTTTTTGAAAAGAATTCACAAATTACCACCCATTTACCACAATAGTTTCCAAATCCTTAATGTCATTTTTTACATATTTTTTGTTTGATACATTGCATTTAAGTAGTCACAAAATTTGCAAATCCTTCAGTGCAATTGCAAAATAAGGAATAGCAAATTTTGCTACTCCTTATTTTGCATCAAACTTGTTTGATACATACCATTTGTCTAATTAACATTTGCAAAGGCCGAAATTCGTAGAATTTTGATCTTTGCGAATGCTAATTAGCTTAATACATATGGCCCCAAGTGAGGCCTGTCTTGCGACATGGTGCATCTTTTGCATCACTGCTGCATCGGTTTCATGTGGTACGTTTTTTTTACACCATGACATATCTGCCTAAATGCATCAATTTGTAATGTTGTCGCCTCATAGCAAATCTTTTGCACCGCCGCTGCATCATAAAAGTGACGCACAGTGGCACAAAAGAGGCATACACCTATCATAAATCTGTCCCTAGCATTTTAAAAGATTAATCCAGGATGACGATAAGGTGTGGCCTATCCAGAGGTTTGTTTAAGGTGAGGCCTACTCAGGATTGCAGATTAAAGTTACGCTTGATGAAGAATACAGAGGAGATAATACATGTAAAGGCCTACCAATGAAGTAAGTAATGTGCACTTTATTGCGCCAGTCATCATAAATGTATCCCTAATCTTCTTATCTTGTTACAGATGAACCACCAAACCCTTCCCCCCTCTGCCCTTTCTGCCTTTTCTGCATGGCAACCACCTCTTGGAAGACTTCTGGTGTTTGCAAGTTCACACAACTTTGTTGCAATTGAACTCTGAACTCTCAGTGCACCTGCATATCCAGTGCATTCTTTCATTTAATGATTTTTTATTGACCATTCAAAATACATCTTTCAAAGAACACATCCGTGCACCCTAACTTTCTGTTTTCAGCAATCAAAATCCACCAATCACTGTTACTGCTTCATGAACACAGAAACTCCACAGTTTTTTTCATTTTAAACTCTCATTTTTTCAACTGCCATTTCATTGCCACACTTCATCTGACTGCAGGAGAACCTTCTCTCACCATGTTTTCTGTCTGGATTGTTGGACATAGTTATATTCACTGGGCTCAAAGGTACGTTGAAAACAGGAAATTACCTAACCTCAATTTACAAGATGTGGAAATTAAGTGGTTTGGCCACAGAGGATTAAAATGTCACCAATTGATACCATTGGTGAAAACCTTTATGCATTTGCCCAAACCTGACCTGTTAATTGTGCACTGTGGAGGTAATGACTTGGGCACTTTGACTGGTGTAGGTCTGGAAATGCTTTTAAAGGACACCTTTGAGCAATTAATGGCACTTTTTCCTCAGACTGCCTTGGTATATTCAAATATATGCCAAAGACAGAAATGGAGGTGGTCAAACCAATTTTGTCCACAAATTGAGAAGTCGAGGAAGCATGTAAACAAATCTGTTTCAGCTTACATGAGAGACCATGGAATGGGCTCCCTGTACAACAATAACTTGCGTTACTACATGCAAGATATCTACAGAGGAGATGGAGTTCACTTCTCAGATGAGGGCAACAGAGTTTTCACTCTGAATTTAAGAATGTGCATTGGTACCTACTTATAATTACCTAAATGTACCATAAACCCAAAAGCTCTTCTCAGAGCTACCCTACATCTGATCACTCACAATTATTATTTTACTCTAACATTTTTCACTAATTTCCAACAAAGTACGCTCCCTGGGGCGCTACCCGGTACGCGAACCGGGAGCTAACCTCGCGAATTTTTTTTTAAAAATGTTTTTTTTTCGCACATATAAGCCTCCTCAGCCACCCTCAGAAAACCTAGGGGGTCAAGATAACTCTACCGTGCCCCCTTCTACCCATTCTGAACATTATTTGCCCTCCATCTTGTATCTTAATTCGACCGAAACACAAAATGGTGGACTCCCGGAACGCTTAAGGTTCGCGAACCGGGGCGCTCAACGGTACGCGTACCGGGTCGCTCCCTGGGAAGCGCACCATCAAAAAAGGTGGGAAAGTAGTTCACAGAAAAGCCACTGGAGACAATTTCACCAAATATAGATTAGCTCATACTACATACCAATCCCTACCATTTTCACAAATTTGATTGGAATTCCATTTAGTCATTTAGCCCGTAGACCTCTCTAAATACCCTGAGGTAAATTACTTCACAAAACACATCTGAAGTGTTGGAATTGAAAACCAATGAAAATGTTACTTTCATTTTCTACTTTTTTTACCTGACATTTCATTGGTTATATACCTGAATATATATAAAGGAAGAGAAGAAAACACAGCCATTTTGACTACTACTTCTTGCTGTACATTTCAATAGTATTTTCACTAATTCCTTCAACTTCTTTCTAAAGGTAAGTTTTTATTTTTAAAACTGAAGTATATTGTGCACTATAAGTTAATATGGTAAACTTTTTCTGATAGATATATACTATCCCTCTGTAGTAGTTATAGATTTAGAGAGACTTCTCTGTTATAGTTATGGATGGAGTTAGGCTTCTCTTGTATAATTATGAATTTACTTACGTTAAATCACATACACTTTTTTATATTCCTACTTCCACTCTGATACTATACACTGCCCAAAGATAAATTCACTGATAAAAAATGCCTATTTAAAATTATTCCCAACATTGCCCTATCTCTACTAATATATATTTTTTTAATCCAAATTTCAGGCAAAATGGAAGGCGAAAACCAAGTTTCTTTTGAAATGGACCTGCAAGAGAGCAGCCAAGAATTGATTGATACAATTGATCAAATTGACATTGAATTTTTCGATGAAACTTGGGACAATGAACTACTGCAATGTGTACAAGCAGTAGATAACCTCCTTGCAAATGAGGACATTTTACACCCTCAGAGACTACAATGTATATTCCATGATAATTATGAAATTTCTGACAATGAAATGTTAGAAAGTTTAATAAATTATGAAACACAATCACAATAAAAAAAATGCTTAAAAAATAAAAAAAATAAAAAATAATCAACAAAAACAACAATCAATTAACATACAGCATTTGAAAAGTCTATCATTCATTTTTCATTGCAGTACGCTGCCCAGAACGCTTCCCGGTTCGCGGACCGGGCGCTCCCCACGCAAAAAAAAACCAAAAATTTTTTTTTGTTTTTTTTTGCCCTACGGGGCCCTTTTAAAACCTCCACATTAAACCTAGGGGGTCAGGGAGGATCTAGTATGCCCCCTTATGGTCATTTTTGCTTTTGTTTTGGCCTCCTCTTGTCTCTCAATCCTACCGAGAGACAAGATGGCGGCCGCTCCGGACTGTTTAGAATGTTGACAGACACCGGAGAGCCAATCAGCTTAGCTACGCGAAGTTCCGGTACGCTTAAGGTCCGCGGACCGGAGCGCTGCCCGGAGCGCGCTTACAGATATATATCTTTTTTTAAACGTTAATTTCTCAAAATCCACTGGAGCACATATATTGAGACATAGAAAAGGCACATCGGGCTACCAGTCCCTACAATTTTGCCAAGTTTCATGCAAATCCATTCAGCCGTTCGGGCTAAAAGTGAGGCCAACCGCCCTATGGAAAACTCAATGTTAAAAACACGTTTTGGGACCCCCCTTTTTTCTCGGCCCCCCCTTGACGAAACCCCCCCAAATTTCCAAGGGCTGCTCAGAAACAAAATGTTCCATTTTCCAGAAAATTTCAGCCAATTCCGTCCACAAACGCCAAAGTTATTAGACATAGAATTTTCAAAAATCCCATAGGGAAAAAATCCTAACTATATATACCTACTGGCGACCGCCAGTAGGTAATATATATATATATATATATATATATATATATATATACATATATATATACATATATACACACATATAAATATATAGATATATATATATATAAATATATATATTTAGAGAGAGATAGATAGAGAGAGAGAGAGAGAGAGAGAGAGAGAGAGAGAGAGAGAGAGAGAGAGAGAGAGAGAGAGAGAGAGCGTTTTGGTTTGCTAATAACTTTGGCCCTGTTTGAGGAATCTTCACCAACCTTTCCTGAAAAACAGTCATCCACCACAGTGCCTTCCTCGAAAGCTTTGGTGTGATCCATCAAGCGGGGGCTTAGAAAAAAGGAGGGTCCCAAATGCAAATTCTCCATGAATTTTCAATGGAAGTCTTTAGTCAAAACTACAGCAACAACTGCTGAACAGAATTACACAAAATTCGGACAAACCCTGTGGCCAACCTCCATAAAGGCAGCCAAACCCACACTACGATTGACCTTCAGTCATGCACGGCAGGGCTCAGCGTGCAGCCAGGCCCTGGAGCAATGCCCCCACATGCAGTCTATCCTAAGGGGTTGGCCACACAGGCCAGGCCAATGCCCATAAAGGCAGCCAGTCCCACACTCCACAGGGCCTTTGGACATTCTTTTGTTTGTTTTGGCACCATTTGAAATACCTGATGTCTGGTGAGCCTTCAGTCCCCCTGGGTACCAACCCCCATCCAACTCACAGGGGCAGAAAGACAGCATTGTTTCTTTCGAGATGGGTTATGGCCAGAGTGGGCCTCATCTACACCTTAGTTTTTGTTGGTAAATAACTCCTTAGCATCTAGTGGGCTTTATTTACCCCTGGGATCGGTTTGGGGGAAAACCCCTCAATCTACCTCACAGGGGTGCAGAATAACTCTAATGTTTCCTATTGGGGTGGGGACATCCCACCTTTTTTTTTACCTTTCCAGGTGTCTAGTGGGCTTTCCTGCCCAGGGGTCGAATTTGGGGCAAACCATCAATTTGCCTCCTGGGGGCAGAATAACTGTATTGTACCCTTTAGGGTAGGCTGCCCTAAACACTTTGTTTAATTCCTAGGTAAAACAATTCATGGTGTGCTTTTTAACACCACAGTACAGATTGGAGGCAAAACCCTAATCTGCATTGAAAGGGGGCAGAACATTTGAAACAACCCCTTTTGGCGAAGAGGAATGGCCTTATGCTATGGTGGGCCTTCCCTACCCCTTTGTTTTTTTTATATTTTCCTCTTGTCTAGTGAAATCTCTGACTTCCCCCGAATAGACAGTCTGGGGCAAAGTTTGCCAATCTACCTTCTGGGGGGCAGAAAGACTGTATTGCCAAGTTTTGGGGATGGATGCTAGGCCTACTTTCAATAGGTACAATCCCTGGTGTATGGTGGGATTGCCACCTTTCCCTGGGGGCAGATTGCTAGCAAACCCCGAATCTGCTTTGTGTAGGTCACAAAGACTGAGCAAAGTTGCAATGACTCATTAGGGGGGACATAATGCTATGCCTTGGCGGGCCACCCTCACCCCATTTTTCTATGGATTTTCTTGGTGTCTTGAGTTGACCCCCCCTCCCATAGGAGGCAAATTGGGGGAATACCACATCATCTGCACAGTGTGATCAGAAAGATTGAACATTCTGGGGGAGGTGGAGACCAGGTCCTTACCCAAGGGGCCACTCCCCCTAGGGAAAACAATCCCTGGTCGCTAGTTGAAGTGCCAGGCAATCACATCCCCCTGTGATCACCTCACACTTTGAAGAATCAGAGAGGCATAGCTGGAAAGCTGTTTCTCAGCTTTCCAGTGAAGCCTCCCTTTTTGCACAGTTTCCTATTTCGATGTAATCATGGCACTGATGCAATAGCATCTTTTTTAGGACTATCACATCCCCTTGGATGGGAGTGGAGAGTTTCCCGGTCTGACCAAGGGGGGTGTGATAGTGAGGCACCAAAGCAGCACACAACAGTTGCTGCTATGGTGCCAGTTACTTGGACACAACCTCTTTGTCCATACCGCTCAGCTGTGAGTGCTATGGATGTGGAGGTCTGATCCATAATGCTTAAGAGGTTAATAACAAGTGGACTGATGTTAGGTCCCTTTGTCAGAATTAATGAACACCTGGCTGTGTATATGGGATCAAGAACTCTTAGACCAATACTAGGTACCTCTCAGAATTCACAATCTTTAAGTCAAATTCACTGGTTGCGCTTGCCATTTGAGTGTATGGTTAGGTTACTGGTTTAACCTGGAGTCTTCAATCTCTACGCACAGTTGGAAGTGGTTGTATGACAGAGGCATGCATGGCTCTCCTATGCTGTCTCAACAACAAATGCATCTGAACAATGCATTCCTTTACTATGCATGCCTTTACCATGAAATCTTGTGGTATAGACATGACTGGTAAAGGGATGTATGCTAAATATCACACTGAGGCCACAAGCCTGAGCATAAAAACTACCCCGACCTCTCTTGAGCCCTAAAAACTGCCGGGCCCCTCCCTGAGCCAGAAAAACGACCCCAAACTGCTATTGTGCTCACCAAGCAATTCCAGTTGGGAGACAGCCATGACAACGCGGGCTTTACACCGTGCTGCCATTACGACGCTGCCATCACAACGTAAGTCGTTACAACGACTTGCCCTGGAGGGCGCTCTTGGTAAAGGAATAGTTTTCTTTTCTATTCCAACACCTTCCCTACTGTTTCGTGGGCTGGAGTTGGAATAGAAAATTAAACTATTCCATAATCCTGCGCCTACAGCGTAAGTCAATGTAACGACTTGCGTTGTAATGGATGCGTCGTAATGGCAGCGCGGGGTAACGCCCGCATTGTCATGACATACATCCATTCCAGTTTAGACCCATCCATATGAAAATCAGCCTTGACCCTGTTCCCCATGGTAACAGTCCAGCCTGAAATGCCAAGCCAGGTATTCCCTGGACCGGAAAACAAGCATTCTTGGACCGGTTTTGTGGAATCACCCCTCATCAGCAAGGATAGCTTGAAACTGATGGTGTAGCATGCACAGGTCCCACGTCTGGGCATACCTATGCCACTTAGGGTGAAAATGCAATACAAAAAGATTATGAATAGAATGCTGAACATTGTCAAACATTCACCCCCAGTCACAGATCAGGGTTTAATCCATCATTATTTTGCTCACCACGCCATTACAGTTTGGACCCTGTTCCCTATGGGAATATTCAAGCCCAAACTGGCAGGCCTGGTCCTCCCTGGATGGGAAAACAATCATTCTGGGACCAGTTTTGGGTCATCACCCCTCATCAGCCAGGCTAGCTAGAACCAGTGGTGTAGCAAGTGAGAGAGCCATGTCTGGCATACCCTTCCCACTTAGGGTGAAAATGCATCACAAAAAGATGATGGACGGAATGTTGAACATTGTCAAACATTCACACCTAGTCACAGATCTGGGTTTAATCCATAATTATTTTGCTCTCCACGCCATTCCAGTTTGGACCCAGCCATCTGCAAATCAGCCTTGACCCTGTTCCCCATGGGAACAGTCCAGTCCAAACTGCCAGGTCAGGTCCTCCCTGGACTGGAAAACAAGCATTATGGCACCAGTTTTGGGCATCACCCCTCATCAGCCAGGCAAGCTCGAAACCAGTGGATGTAGCGAGCGGGATGGCTGATCAGAATATTAGCAAGAAGATCGACCAAAGACAAAAAGGGAAACAAAGCGCACTTCAGATTACATTATCAAACAGTAAGAGCAACATAAAGCAAAACCTCAATTCAAAAAGATGAAAGTAGCAGGCTTAAAAATTTGAAATGCCCAGGTTACTGAAGACTCAGCTTCTGAATGGGGAATGGGCTCTGATGATGCTAGACAGCGCGTCAGAAGTAACAATAGCTCGCCATAACCTGAAGGGTTATCTGGTGACAGCAGTATCGAATGAGCACATCACAGTGGAAACACCTGATACCAGAGATAGTGTCCCACATAGATTGTACACAATTACACTTCAAATAGAGGGGAACATCTCAAGAAAGGTTAAAGATCTTTTTTGGGAGAACTTAACACATGGATATGACATACTGCTAGCAGAAAGGGATTGGCCACCTTTGTGATGGGCTGCCCAAAAGGGGAAATCGTAATTTTGCCTGCTTTCTCTGACCTCTTTTCAGAATCTCTAGAACATTCATACGCACAGGAGCGGGCGCTAGCGCTTGCTCCGGCATTATACCGCAACAATGCAGGGTGGGACGTGGAGTCTACCCACAACAAAATGCCATTAATTGCACCTCCCAATGAATAATCCTATGTTTCCAGTAATGAAACCTGACAATATATATTGTCTAGTTTTAGATTACCCACATTTGAACACATGCACACAAATATTTGCAGTTCAAAATACTCACAGTGCCACAATAATGAATAACATTGTGTGGAAAAAATACAAAACAACATTAGATATCTCAAATGGATTCTTCTGCTAGAATATAGAACCAGAAAGAAGATATTTGACAACATTTTCTGCACTCGGCACTCAGCAACATTTTTGTTGTTTGCCTCAAGGGTATAGGAACAGCCCGGGCTCTTCTCAGCAAGAGTGTCATAATTATTATAAACATGTGATGAGGAGGCTGTGTTCTAGATATACATCTAGCTGACGGATGAGGAATTACTTGAACATGAGCAGGGTGAACAACATAATTGCTGGTTTGCCAATTTGGGCTACAAATGTTATTTTAAAAAATCCAGATGTGCCCATCTCAATGTCCTGTTTTTGGGATAAGACATCAAGTGAAGGCAAGAGCCTGGAAGCCTACTTTTTAGAAAAATGCTTGCTGGTCGAACCTCCTAAGACTCTCAAAGGTTTGCAATCCATTTTAGATTTCTAAATTTTGGAAAGGATACATTCTAGATTATTTATATCAACAAGAAGTATCAGAGGGTCCAAAAGAAATAACAAGGATTATCTGAATAGCGACTGGGAATTAGTACCACAGGCCAAATTGCAAAACTTTCAGAAAATGATAAGAATAAGCCAAACATGTGTATGGTCTTGAACACCCATCAGTCACCACTCGGAACCGCCCTTCATCATTTGGGGTTCCAGGGACCCACACAACAAACAACTGCTTGATGACACACAGAAAAGGGCCTAGTGGATGATAAAGGGTCCCTCCTGTGGACAGTATGGGGTCACTTTCTTATCAAAAGTGATTAGTTGTATATCAATGAGTGGTGTGGCTCATGGGGTAACTAGCTAAGGTGCAGTGCAAAAGAGCTGTGATAGCAAAAAAAGGGGGGAGTGTAATTAAAATTGGTTTAGGAAGCAGAAAACTATTTTAATCAGATATAGCTTCCAATGCCAATGTTAAAAATAGCAAAGACAGAGAAAATTTATGAACTGTCTAGGAGTGGAACGTGGTCAACATGTTTCAGCAAATAACGGCCATGTGGCCTTGCTTTCTTCAGGACCTTGTCAAGAACGACTACTGCTACTGCACAAAAAAGTGAATCAAATAAAAAGAAACAGTGTTCTAAGAAAGTGAACCAAATCAGATACTGGTATAAAAGTCACCTGGACCTCCTAGGTGTACTCTTCCGTATCTTCTTACAAATTCGGTTGATTGCTTAAAGATTCAAAAATATAACATGAGTACATCATACACAGCCTATCTCCAAACATCCTTATCTATATTGTAATGCATAACCTGCATCATCAATAGGGCCTATGAACTCCTACGGCCAATTGCACTGTATGTACTAGTGACTCCTTATTTACACAGGACTTGAAAGTTTTCAAATTACACATAATCCATCTTACCCGATGTGTAAGATGTGCTGACCTCACCCCACCTGGCTGCGGCTCAGGAAAGAAGTGAAGCACCGCTCTGTTAGGGTGAATAAATATGACAAAAATCACTCACCACAAAAGTATTAAAGCACAGCAAGGATGCAACTCAAACTCCTAAACTCCGACTAGAAGATAGTGAGTGTCACTACCTTCTATTCATTAATTACAGCGTGAAACTCCCAAAGGGTTCTACCGCTATATTGTATGGACAATAAACTGCCACGATAAAATCAGCAGTTTCTCTGTGGCTGAGGTCTATTCCTTATAATCATGTGACCCTCAGCGTTTATCAGTACTCAAAACCGTTAGGCAGCGTGGTGATGTACTGTCCTACATATGGCGGTCACCCAATCTCTCTGATAGTGAGCCCGAAAAAGCAACATCGAAGCTGCGATGTCATGATGCTTTGAACGTTCTCACATCGATATCATAAGTATACTTAAATCGATGTCATAAATATTGTGCCTATAACATTCTCACGCTCAGGAATAGTATGCTCTAGACGTCAAAAACAACCAAAGTGGGACCCTACCTCTCCGTCGGTACTTCAAACAGGCATCTTTGCCGTCTGGGGAGGTGGCGCTCGCTCAACAGAAAAGTGTTTATATTAGACCTTCTCCAATAGGCCAAGTAACCCACGTGGTAGACTCTCAAACTCAGCGTCAGATCGAAGCTATGCTGGCGGCGTAACGGGCGCTGTAATTGGTTCAGCACTCGATATTGCAGCCAATCACAAGCGCGGTGTCTAGTAGTCATAGTAATTAAGTAAACAAACCTCGTTGCAATATCGGCATTTTATCAGGACCAATCCCAAAAGCTCCAATAGTATTATGCACCTCTCTTATGCAATCAATGTGTGATGTTGCACAGCCTGTTTGTAAGACAGGAACATATGTAGCTCGACGACGCTGTAATTGGTTCAGCACTCGATATTGCAGCCAATCAGAAGCGCGGTGTCTAGTAGTCATAGTGAATTAAGTAAACAAAACCTCGTTGCAATACCGGCATTTTGTCAGGACAAATCCCAATAACCCCAATAGTATTATGCACCTCTCTTATGCAATCAATGTGTGATGTTGCACAGCCTGTTTGTAAAACAGGAACAAATGTAGCTCGACGATCAGTGACCCTGCAATAATTGTAAATGGCAAAAAGTCAGACATGTAAACAGAACATGGCATCCAATGGCAGAGTATAGCACTCATAACAAGGACCAAGGTATATCATCATTAAGCCCTGTAACATGGGTGCCAAGTCTCAGCACCCATTTTTGTTCCTTTAATAACAAAAAATTACTCAAATCAGTCACATGCATGGGAATGAATGGTTTTTCTAGAACCGTCCACTTAAAAGAAGTGGGTGGGTGATTTGAGTTGATGAAGTGGGTAGTGAGTTTGGTCGCCTGACGTTTGCAGTTTATGGTGCTTCTGTGTTCAGACAGCCTCACCCTGATCTTCCGAGTTGTCATTCCCACGTACCTTAGTCCGCAGGGGCAGGTGATCAGATAAACAAGCTTATCACTATTACAGTTAGTGAATTTCGTTTGTCTCCAGGGTCTCGAGGTACCAATGTCAATTTCGGTGGTTTTGGAAGTTTGTGCACATGATTGACAGGTACCACATGGATGGTGGCCAGACACTGGAGGCATATCCCACAAAGTGCCTACTAGTCTGGTCGCTTCTTCACGTGGTCTAGTATGGATCACTCTGTCCCTTAAATTAGGTCCTCTTTTAAAGGCACATAGGGGCTGTTGGATAGATTGAGGTCCCGAATTCAGAATGGGCCAACGTTTCTTCACAGCTTTTTTAATGCTATTGGACAATGTTCCAAAGGTGTGTACAAATGTGAGCCTTTCCAAAGGTTCCTTAGGAGGGGATGGTTCCAACAATGCTGCTCGGTTGTTATTGCCTGCTCGTTTCATAGCAGGGCGTATCAGGCGGGGAGGATACTTCCTTTCCACCAGCTGGTTGTTAAGAGCGGCAGAGTGAGTTTTAAAGGCCAGACTTGTGGAGCAATTTCTTTGAACTCGTAAAAATTGTCCAAAGGGCAAATTGTCCCGTAACGACTTAGGATGGTGACTGTCGTACATCAAAAGGGAATTTCTAGACATGGGCTTTCTATACAATTCAGATTGTAAGCCGTTGGCAGTAGCTATGATTAAGAGATCAAGAAAAGCCAGATTGTCTTCACCAATCTCTATGGTAAACCGTAGGAAAGCATTCCTGCTGTTCATCCATCCTAGGAAATCCTGGCAACTAGATCTTGAGCCCCGCCATATCACAAATATATCGTCGATATATCGTTTCCATGTTTTTATTTGGCCGTTGTAAGGGTTGGACTCATTCAGGATGTATTTCTGCTCAAAGGCATGAACATATAGATTAGCCAGGCTAGGGGCATAAACACTCCCCATGCTGGTGCCCGACACTTGCAAATACATGTCTCCCTCAAACTTAAAAAAGTTCTTTTTCATGGCCAGAGTGGCACAGGCCATGATAAAGTGGACTGGAGTGATGGTGTCCATCTCGTTGGTATCCAGCAGATAATGGATGACTTCCAGGGTTTCGTCCTGCGGTATGGAGGTATAGAGGGCCTCCACATCGAATGAGACCAACAGGTCAGTTATAGCATCAAAATCCAGGTCTGGCAGTAAGCGCAGGACGTCGGTGGTATCTTTCAAGTATGTGGGCATCTTCTGGACCATTGGACGTAGAAAATAATCCACGAATGTAGATAAGGGTTCCAGAATCGAGCCAATGCCCGAAATGACGGGTCTTCCAGGCGGTGGACGTTGTTGCTTGTGCACCTTTGGTAAGATATAAAAATAAGGTGTCACCGGATGTTCTGTATTGAGGAATAAAGCCTCAGATTCGGTCACCCAGCCCTCCGCTAGAGCTTCCTCAGTCATGTTGCGAATTATCCCTTGCAGTTCCAAGGTCGGATCATAATCCAACAGGCGATAAGATCTTCTATCACTAAGTTGTCGCAGACACTCTGCTCGATATGTCTCAGTGTCAAGGAGGACAATGGCCCCGCCCTTGTCAGCCGGCTTGATAGTTACAGATTTGTCCGTAGATAATGATTTCAAAGCCTGATGTTCGGCTTTAGGGAAATTGCAGAACGCTTTATTGTCCTGTTTGCACATTTCCTCAATATCACGTTCAATAGCTTGTTCAAAAGCCAACACATGGGCCGGCATGAGATGGGTAGGTGGGTTAAATGTCGATTTCCGTTTCAAGCCTGTATTGGTCATCTGATCACATTGTTCCGATCCCTGTTTATCAGCAAAGAAGAAATGCAATCTCACCTTCCTGATAAATCTAGCTAATTCCAGTCGGGTCTCAAAATGTTCGTTCCGATGTGTCAGAACAAAGCCAAGTCCTTTGTTCAAGGCAGCTTGCTCCGTCTGAGTCAAAATATGTTTGCTCAAATTAATTATGATGCCGCCTCCGTGTTGTTCTGTTCTTTGCTCTTGGCTGACGTGCTCCGTAGGTTCCTGGTCAAGCTCGACGTTGTTGGGGGGCTGAAATGTACTTGAGGTTGTGCTTGAGGGTGACCTCTCCTCCTGCCCCGTGACCTGCCGTGGCCATGCCCTAAAAAAGGCTGTCCATTAAAGTTGGTAGGGAAATTGGATGGATAGTTAGGAGGAAAGGGGCCCATTGGTGGCTGGAAGGGACCTTGTTGGTTAGGAAAGAACGCCGGACCTCCGAATTGCCAAGGATTTGGTGGCCACCATTGTTGGCCTTGAGTGTGTTGATTACCTCTCCAAGACTGATTGAAATTTTTCTTTTCACGACCTCTGCCCCGCCTTGTTTGCTGATCACTGCCAGAGTCACTTCCAGATGTACTGCCATCTGAACCAGAAGTACCATAACTTGAACTCGTGTTATGATTGTTTGAATTAAAGATGGGTGGAGTATATGACTCACTAGTGTATGGGTAAATCCGGTCAAACTTAAATTTATCCAAGTCCTTCCTGAATTTCTCCATTTTAGTGAACAAAGTATGTTCTTTATAGTCACTATTGTTTTTATCAGATTCATCTTTATTCTTTTGAAAAACCTTGTTGGAAAGGGTGGCTTTGATTTTAGACTCAGTAATTTGGATTTCAATAAGCAAGGCGTCTGCTGCCGATTTTGAGGTCTTGATAATCAGGACTAGCCAATCTCTTGTACATCGCCAAGCGATCAGCGCCCAATTCTTTAGAAATTCCTTGTCTTTGAGGAACAACCTCGGGCATTAGTGACAATGAGTCCAGTGGGAGCACAATTGTTCCGTAAATATTGGGCCATAATAGTGCCATGTAATGCCGTCCTAGTCATAGATTTTTTGAGGCCCAGGAGCTTAGCCCATTCCTCTTCGTTGGTCGTAACCACTACGGGTATAACGTCCAATAAGTCAGGAATGTCGGCCAGGACTAACAAGAGATCCTCATCGTTGAACGAAAGACCATGGTTTTCAGCCATGATAAGATGGTGAAGGGAGTAATTAAGAGGAGTGAGCGAAATGATGCCCCAAGGGGCTGCTGTGCGCTAACACTTAAAAGAGCAGATAAACCCACCTGAAGTGAAGGTGGATTGCGCACTGTCTTATGAGATCTGTACACTACATAATATGGGTCCGCAGTCATGCGACTGCTCAAATATACTTCAAATACATACAGTTATGGGGGACCCTAGGACCAATTTAATGACCAAGCTCTAGACACACGTCCTTCCAAACCTTTATATCAACAAGAAGTATCAGAGGGTCCAAAAGAAATAACAAGGATTATCTGAATAGCGACTGGGAATTAGTACCACAGGCCAAATTTCAAAACTTTCAGAAAATGATAAGAATAAGCCAAACATGTGTATGGTCTTGAACACCCATCAGTCACCACTCGGAACCGCCCTTCATCATTTGGGGTTCCAGGGACCCACACAACAAACAACTGCTTGATGACACACAGAAAAGGGCCTAGTGGATGATAAAGGGTCCCTCCTGTGGACAGTATGGGGTCACTTTCTTATCAAAAGTGATTAGTTGTATATCAATGAGTGGTGTGGCTCATGGGGTAACTAGCTAAGGTGCAGTGCAAAAGAGCTGTGATAGCAAAAAACGGGGGGAGTGTAATTATAATTGGTTTAGGAAGCAGAAAACTATTTTAATCAGATATAGCTTCCAATGCCAATGTTAAAAATAGCAAAGACAGAGAAAATTTAGGAACTGTCTAGGAGTGGAACGTGGTCAACATGTTTCAGCAAATAACGGCCATGTGGCCTTGCTTTCTTCAGGACCTTGTCAAGAACGACTACTGCTACTGCACAAAAAAGTGAATCAAATAAAAAGAAACAGTGTTCTAAGAAAGTGAACCAAATCAGATACTGGTATAAAAGTCACCGGGACCTCCTAGGTGTACTCTTCCGTATCTTCTTACAAATTCGGTTGATTGCTAAAAGATTCAAAAATATAACATGAGTACATCATACACAGCCTATCTCCAAACATCCTTATCTATATTGTAATGCATAACCTGCATCATCAATAGGGCCTATGAACTCCTAAGGCCAATTGCACTGTATGTACTAGTGACTCCTTATTTACACAGGACTTGAAAGTTTTCAAATTACACATAATCCATCTTACCCGATGTGTAAGATGTGCTGACCTCACCCCACCTGGCTGCGGCTCAGGAAAGAAGTGAAGCACCGCTCTGTTAGGGTGAATAAATATGACAAAAATCACTCACCACAAAAGTATTAAAGCACAGCAAGGATGCAACTCAAACTCCTAAACTCCGACTAGAAGATAGTGAGTGTCACTACCTTCTATTCATTAATTACAGCGTGAAACTCCCAAAGGGTTCTACCGCTATATTGTATGGACAATAAACTACCACGATAAAATCAGCAGTTTCTCTGTGGCTGAGGTCTATTCCTTATAATCATGTGACCCTCAGCGTTTATCAGTACTCAAAACCGTTAGGCAGCGTGGTGATGTACTGTCCTACATATGGCGGTCACCCAATCTCTCTGATAGTGAGCCCGAAAAAGCAACATCGAAGCAGCGATGTCATGATGCTTTGAACGTTCTCACATCGATATCATAAGTATACTTAAATCGATGTCATAAATATTGTGCCTATAACATTCTCACGCTCAGGAATAGTATGCTCTAGACGTCAAAAACAACCAAAGTGGGACCCTACCTCTCCGTTGGTACTTCAAACAGGCATCTTTGCCGTCTGGGGAGGTGGCGCTCGCTCAACAGAAAAGTGTTTATATTAGACCTTCTCCAATAGGCCAAGTAACCCACGTGGTAGACTCTCAAACTCAGCGTCAGATCGAAGCTATGCTGGCGGCGTAACGGGCGCTGTAATTGGTTCAGCACTCGATATTGCAGCCAATCACAAGCGCGGTGTCTAGTAGTCATAGTAATTAAGTAAACAAACCTCGTTGCAATATCGGCATTTTATCAGGACCAAACCCAAAAGCTCCAATAGTATTATGCACCTCTCTTATGCAATCAATGTGTGATGTTGCACAGCCTGTTTGTAAGACAGGAACATATGTAGCTCGACGACGCTGTAATTGGTTCAGCACTCGATATTGCAGCCAATCACAAGCGCGGTGTCTAGTAGTCATAGTAAATTAAGTAAACAAAACCTCGTTGCAATACCGGCATTTTGTCAGGACAAATCCCAATAACCCCAATAGTATTATGCACCTCTCTTATGCAATCAATGTGTGATGTTGGACAGCCTGTTTGTAAAACAGGAACAAATGTAGCTCGACGATCAGTGACCCTGCAATAATTGTAAATGGCAAAAAGTCAGACATGTAAACAGAACATGGCATCCAATGGCAGAGTATAGCACTCATAACAAGGACCAAGGTATATCGTCATTAAGCCCTGTAACATGGGTGCCAAGTTTCAGCACCCATTTTTGTTCCTTTAATAACAAAAAATTACTCAAATCAGTCACATGTATGGGAATGAATGGTTTTTCTAGAACCGTCCACTTAAAAGAAGTGGGTGGGTGATTTGAGTTGATGAAGTGGGTAGTGAGTTTGGTCGCCTGACGTTTGCAGTTCATGGTGCTTCTGTGTTCAGACAGCCTCACCCTGATCTTCCGAGTTGTCATTCCCATGTACCTTAGTCCGCAGGGGCAGGTGATCAGATAAACAAGCTTATCACTATTACAGTTAGTGAATTTCGTTTGTCTCCAGGGTCTCGAGGTACCAATGTCAATTTCGGTGGTTTTGGAAGTTTGTGCACATGATTGACAGGTACCATATGGATGGTGGCCAGACACTGGAGGCATATCCCACAAAGTGCCTACTAGTCTGGTCGCTTCTTCACGTGGTCTAGTATGGACCACTCTGTCCCTTAAATTAGGTCCTCTTTAAAAGGCAAATAGGGGCTGTTGGAAAGATTGAGGTCCCGAATTCAGAATGGGCCAACGTTTCTTCACAGCTTTTTTAATGCTATTGGACAATGTTCCAAAGGTGTGTACAAATGTGAGCCTTTCCAAAGGTTCCTTAGGAGGGGATGGTTCCAACAATGCTGCTCGGTTGTTATTGCCTGCTCGTTTCATAGCACGGCGTATCAGGCGGGGAGGATACTTCCTTTCCACCAGCTGGTTGTTAAGAGCGGCAGAGTGAGTTTTAAAGGCCAGACTTGTGGAGCAATTTATGCATTACAATATAGATAAGGATGTTTGGAGATAGGCTGTGCATGATGTACTCATGTTATATTTTTGAATCTTTTAGCAATCAACCGAATTTGTAAGAAGATACGGAAGAGTACACCTAGGAGGTCCAGGTGACTTTTATACCAGTATCTGATTTGGTTCACTTTCTTAGAACACTGTTTCTTTTTATTTGATTCACTTTTTTGTGCAGTAGCAGTAGTCGTTCTTGACAAGGTCCTGAAGAAAGCAAGGCCACATGGCCGTTATTTGCTGAAACATGTTGACCACGTTCCACTCCTAGACAGTTCATAAATTTTCTCTGTCTTTGCTATTTTTAACATTGGCATTGGAAGCTAATCTGATTAAAATAGTTTTCTGCTTCCTAAAGCAATTTTAATTACACTCCCCCCTTTTTTTGCTATCACAGATCTTTTGCACTGCACCTTAGCTAGTTACCCCATGAGCCACACCACTCATTGATATACAACTAATCACTTTTGATAAGAAAGTGACCCCATACTGTCCACAGGAGGGACCCTTTATCATCCACTAGGCCCTTTTCTGTGTGTCATCAAGCAGTTGTTTGTTGTGTGGGTCCCTGGAACCCCAAATGATGAAGGGCGGTTCCGAGTGGTGACTGATGGGTGTTCAAGACCATACACATGTTTGGCTTATTCTTATCATTTTCTGAAAGTTTTGAAATTTGGCCTCTGGTACTAATTCCCAGTCGCTATTCAGATAATCCTTGTTATTTCTTTTTGACCCTCTGATACTTCTTGTTGATATAAAGGTTTGGAAGGACGTGTGTCTAGAGCTTGGTCATTAAATTGGTCCTAGGGTCCCCCATAACTGTATGTATTTGAAGTATATTTGAGCAGTCGCATGACTGCGGACCCATATTATGTAGTGTACAGATCTCATAAGACTGTGCGCAATCCACCTTCACTTCAGGTGGGTTTATCTGCTCTTTTAAGTGTTAGCGCACAGCAGCCCCTTGGGGCATCATTTCGCTCACTCCTCTTAATTACTCCCTTCACCATCTTATCATGGCTGAAAACTATGTTCTTTCGTTCAACGATGAGGATCTCTTGTTAGTCCTGGCCGACATTCCTGACTTATTGGACGTTATACCCGTAGTGGTTACGACCAACGAAGAGGAATGGGCTAAGCTCCTGGGACTCAAAAAATCTATGACTAGGACGGCATTACATGGCACTATTATGGCCCAATATTTACGGAACAATTGTGCTCCCACTGGACTCATTGTCACTAATGCCCCGAGGTTGTTCCTCAAAGACAAGGAATTTCTAAAGAATTGGGCGCTGATCGCTTGGCGATGTACAAGAGATTGGCTAATCCTGATTATCAAGACCTCAAAATCGGCAGCAGACGCCTTGCTTATTGAAATCCAAATTACTGAGTCTAAAATCAAAGCCACCCTTTCCAACAAGGTTTTTCAAAAGAATAAAGATGAATCTGATAAAAAGAATAGTGACTATAAAGAACATACTTTGTTCACTAAAATGGAGAAATTCAGGAAGGACTTGGATAAATTTAAGTTTGACCGGATTTACCCATACACTAGTGAGTCATATACTCCACTCATCTTTAATTCAAACAATCATAACACGAGTTCAAGTTATGGTACTTCTGGTTCAGATGGCAGTACATCTGGAAGTGACTCTGGCAGTGATCAGCAAACAAGGCGGGGCAGAGGTCGTGGAAAGAAAAATTTCAATCAGTCTTGGAGAGGTAATCAACACACTCAAGGCCAACAATGGTGGCCACCAAATCCTTGGCAATTCGGAGGTCCGGCGTTCTTTCCTAACCAACAAGGTCCCTTCCAGCCACCAATGGGCCCCTTTCCTCCTAACTATCCATCCAATTTCCCTACCAACTTTAATGGACAGCCTTTTTTAGGGCATGGCCACGGCAGGTCACGGGGCAGGAGGAGAGGTCACCCTCAAGCACAACCTCAAGTACATTTCAGCCCCCCAACAACGTCGAGCTCGACCAAGAACCTACGGAGCACGTCAGCCAAGAGCAAAGAACAGAACAACACGGAGGCGGCATCGTAATTAATTTGAGCAAACATATTTTGACTCAGACGGAGCAAGCTGCCTTGAACAAAGGACTTGGCTTTGTTCCGACACATCGGAACGAACATTTTGAGACCCGACTGGAATTAGCTAGATTTATCAGGAAGGTGAGATTGCATTTCTTCTTTGCTGATAAACAGGGATCGGAACAATGTGATCAGATGACCAATACAGGCTTGAAATGGAAATTGACGTTTAACCCACCTACCCATCTCATGCCGGCCCATGTGTTGGCTTTTGAACAAGCTATTGAACGTGATATTGAGGAAATGTGCAAACAGGACAATAAAGCATTCTGCAATCTCCCTAAAGCCGAACATCAGGCTTTGAAATCATTATCTACAGACAAATCTGTAACTATCAAGCCGGCTGACAAGGGCGGGGCCATTGTCCTCCTTGACACTGAGACATATTGAGCAGAGTGTCTGCGACAACTTACTGATAGAAGATCTTATCGCCTGTTGGATTATGATCCGACCTTGGAACTGCAAGGGATAATTCGCAACATGACTGAGGAAGCTCTAGCGGAGGGCTGGGTGACCGAATCTGAGGCTTCATTCCTCAATACAGAACATCCGGTGACACCTTATTTTTATATCTTACCAAAGGTGCACAAGCAACAACGTCCACCGCCTGGAAGACCCATCATTTCGGGCATTGGCTCGATTCTGGAACCCTTATCTACATTCGTGGATTATTTTCTACGTCCAATGGTCCAGAAGATGCCCACATACTTGAAAGATACCACCGACGTCCTGCGCTTACTGCCAGACCTGGATTTTGATGCTACAACTGACCTGTTGGTCTCATTCGATGTGGAGGCCCTCTATACCTCCATACCGCAGGACGAAACCCTGGAAGTCATCCATTATCTGCTGGATACCAACGAGATGGACACCATCACTCCAGTCCACTTCATCATGGCCTGTGCCACTCTGGCCATGAAAAAGAACTTTTTTAAGTTCGAGGGAGACATGTATTTGCAAGTGTCGGGCACCAGCATGGGGAGTGTTTATGCCCCTAGCCTGGCTAATCTATATGTTCATGCCTTTGAGCAGAAATACATCCTGAATGAGTCCAACCCTTACAATGGCCAAATAAAAACATGGAAACGATATATCGATGATATATTTGTGATATGGCGGGGCTCAAGATCTAGTTGCCAGGATTTCCTAGGATGGATGAACAGCAGGAATGCTTTCCTACGGTTTACCATAGAGATTGGTGAAGACAATCTGGCTTTTCTTGATCTCTTAATCATAGCTACTGCCAACGGCTTACAATCTGAATTGTATAGAAAGCCCATGTCTAGAAATTCCCTTTTGATGTACGACAGTCACCATCCTAAGTCGTTACGGGACAATTTGCCCTTTGGACAATTTTTACGAGTTCAAAGAAATTGCTCCACAAGTCTGGCCTTTAAAACTCACTCTGCCGCTCTTAACAACCAGCTGGTGGAAAGGAAGTATCCTCCCCGCCTGATACGCCGTGCTATGAAACGAGCAGGCAATAACAACCGAGCAGCATTGTTGGAACCATCCCCTCCTAAGGAACCTTTGGAAAGGCTCACATTTGTACACACCTTTGGAACATTGTCCAATAGCATTAAAAAAGCTGGGAAGAAACGTTGGCCCATTCTGAATTCGGGACCTCAATCTATCCAACAGCCCCTATTTGCCTTTAAAAGAGGACCTAATTTAAGGGACAGAGTGGTCCATACTAGACCACGTGAAGAAGCGCCCAGACTAGTAGGCACTTTGTGGGATATGCCTCCAGTGTCTGGCCACCATCCATGTGGTACCTGTCAATCATGTGCACAAACTTCCAAAACCACCGAAATTGACATTGGTACCTCGAGACCCTGGAGACAAACGAAATTCACTAACTGTAATAGTGATAAGCTTGTTTATCTGATCACCTGCCCCTGCGGACTAAGGTACGTGGGAATGACAACTCGGAAGATCAGGGTGAGGCTGTCTGAACACAGAAGCACCATAAACTGCAAACGTCAGGCGACCAAACTCACTACCCACTTCATCAACTCAAATCACCCACCCACTTCTTTTAAGTGGACGGTTCTAGAAAAACCATTCATTCCCATACATGTGACTGATTTGAGTAATTTTTTGTTATTAAAGGAACAAAAATGGGTGTTGAGACTTGGCACCCATGTTACAGGGCTTAATGACGATATACCTTGGTCCTTGTTATGAGTGCTATACTCTGCCATTGGATGCCATGTTCTGTTTACATGTCTGACTTTTTGCCATTTACAATTATTGCAGGGTCACTGATCGTCGAGCTACATTTGTTCCTGTTTTACAAACAGGCTGTGCAACATCACACATTGATTGCATAAGAGAGGTGCATAATACTATTGGGGTTATTGGGATTTGTCCTGACAAAATGCCGGTATTGCAACAAGGTTTTGTTTACTTAATTCACTATGACTACTAGACACCGCGCTTGTGATTGGCTGCAATATCGAGTGCCGAACCAATTACAGCGTCGTCGAGCTACATATGTTCCTGTCTTACAAACAGGCTGTGCAACATCACACATTGATTGCATAATAGAGGTGCATAATACTATTGGAGCTTTTGGGATTGGTCCTGATAAAATGCCGATATTGCAACGAGGTTTGTTTACTTAATTACTATGACTACTAGACACCGTGCTTGTGATTGGCTGCAATATCGAGTGCTGAACCAATTACAGCGCCCGTTATGCCGCCAGCATAGCTTCGATCTGACGCTGAGTTTGAGAGTCTACCACGTGGGTTACTTGGCCTATTGGAGAAGGTCTAATATAAACACTTTTCTGTTGAGCGAGCGCCACCTCCCCAGACGGCAAAGATGCCTGTTTGAAGTACCGACGGAGAGGTAGGGTCCCACTTTGGTTGTTTTTGACGTCTAGAGCATACTATTCCTGAGCGTGAGAATGTTATAGGCACAATATTTATGACATCGATTTAAGTATACTTATGATATCGATGTGAGAACGTTCAAAGCATCATGACATCGCTGCTTCGATGTTGCTTTTTCGGGCTCACTATCGGAGAGATTGGGTGACCGCCATATGTAGGACAGTACATCACCACGCTGCCTAACGGTTTTGAGTACTGATAAACGCTGAGGGTCACATGATTATAAGGAATAGACCTCAGCCACAGAGAAACTGCTTATTTTATCGTGGCAGTTTATTGTCCATACAATATAGCGGTAGAACCCTTTGGGAGTTTCACGCTGTAATTAATGAATAGAAGGTAGTGACACTCACTATCTTCTAGTCGGAGTTTAGGAGTTTGAATTGCATCCTTGCTGTGCTTTAATACTTTTGTGGTGAGTGATTTTTGTCATATTTATTCACCCTAACAGAGCGGTGCTTCACTTCTTTCCTGAGCCGCAGCCAGGTGGGGTGAGGTCAGCACATCTTACACATCGGGTAAGATGGATTATGTGTAATTTGAAAACTTTCAAGTCCTGTGTAAATAAGGAGTCACTAGTACATACAGTGCAATTGGCCTTAGGAGTTCATAGGCCCTATTGATGATGCAGGTTATGCATTACAATATAGATAAGGATGTTTGGAGATAGGCTGTGTATGATGTACTCATGTTATATTTTTGAATCTTTTAGCAATCAACCGAATTTGTAAGAAGATACGGAAGAGTACACCTAGGAGGTCCAGGTGACTTTTATACCAGTATCTGATTTGGTTCACTTTCTTAGAACACTGTTTCTTTTTATTTGATTCACTTTTTTGTGCAGTAGCAGTAGTCGTTCTTGACAAGGTCCTGAAGAAAGCAAGGCCACATGGCCGTTATTTGCTGAAACATGTTGACCACGTTCCACTCCTAGACAGTTCATACATTTTCTCTGTCTTTGCTATTTTTAACATTGGCATTGGAAGCTATATCTGATTAAAATAGTTTTCTGCTTCCTAAACCAATTTTAATTACACTCCCCCCTTTTTTTGCTATCACAGCTCTTTTGCACTGCACCTTAGCTAGTTACCCCATGAGCCACACCACTCATTGATATACAACTAATCACTTTTGATAAGAAAGTGACCCCATACTGTCCCCAGGAGGGACCCTTTATCATCCACTAGGCCCTTTTCTGTGTGTCATCAAGCAGTTGTTTGTTGTGTGGGTCCCTGGAACCCCAAATGATGAAGGGCGGTTCCGAGTGGTGACTGATGGGTGTTCAAGACCATACACATGTTTGGCTTATTCTTATCATTTTCTGAAAGTTTTGAAATTTGGCCTGTGGTACTAATTCCCAGTCGCTATTCAGATAATCCTTGTTATTTCTTTTTGACCCTCTGATACTTCTTGTTGATATAAAGGTTTGGAAGGACGTGTGTCTAGAGCTTGGTCATTAAATTGGTCCTAGGGTCCCCCATAACTGTATGTATTTGAAGTAAATTCTAGATTACGCAGAAAGAGTAAAACCTTTCTACGATTTATTCAGACCTGATTTTGCACTACATCGATGGACACAGCAACACATAAATGCTCTCCGTTTAGTTCAGGCTGACATGATAGCATCTAAACTCTTACACACACGTGTAAATTCTGCAAACTTGGTGATCAAGTTCATCCCTGGATTATCGGGATATACTTACCTCAGGTTTAATGAAGGTGAGACAGTTACAATTGCATACAAATCACATTTATACACAAATATTGAAATGTGATTTGCAGCAACAGAAAAAATATTGACCGCAGTACAGACTGCTGTAGTGAGAGAAAGAGCACCAGCACAGGGGAAACGTATAATTGTTGCAACCCTGGTACCAACTTCAGAAGCTGTTACCAAAGCAAGCATTCCAAATGTGAAAGCACTATATCTGCGATGGATACAATGGGCTAATTCTCTCACTGCAACAGATGTAGATTCCAGATACGATTCTAAACTAAAAACACAAGCATTACTGCAGTAGGAACAAGAATACCCTCTCCCAAATGATATCTTACCTCTTGAGAAATATGAATATATCATTTATACTGATGAATCTGCTCAGCCTGCCATAGGAAGTAAACAGCAATATAGTGCTGCATGTGCTATAGTGAAGGGACGTATGCGGGACGGCAAGTTCCATCCCAGCAATACAACTATGCAATCTCTAGGAAATTGTACAGCGTAGTTGGCAGAGCTGAAAGGCCTAATATTGGTACTTCAGTACCCAGATCAGGAATGCCCCACACAGATAGTGTGTGATTTGTTTTACTGTATGCTGTCTTACAATGCATATCTTTATCACTGTCGCCAGAATGGATTTAGAGATTCCAAGGGTTGCGCAATTAAACATAAATTGTTAAGGGAACAAATGGCAAAGCTGAAAGCATGCCTGCCACGGGCTCAAGGTATTCACACCATGAGTCACAAGAGTGCTGGCATACACATTGAAGGGAATTCACTGGCTGATGAAGCCGCCAAGGTGACAGTGCAAATGGCTGCCATTGCTGCAATCAATGGCTCTAGCACGAGGATAGATGGAGACATACTGGTAGCTGTCAATGCCTCAAAGAACGGCTCTGCCATTCCAAAGGCCTTTCCAATGAAATATTCCTATTAATTAAATGCTCAAAACACATTGTCTGGTCAGATTCCAGGAGCGGGGGATAAATTTATACCAACCACTGATCACAGATTAGGTTTAATTCTAGCTGCACACAAGGGTCTGGGCTCTGCACATGCAGGAGTCACTGCTACAGTTTTGTTACTAAAGCAGCAATTCTGGTAGCTGAGTTTGTCATCTTAAAGTACGACATCTTTCAGCATATGAAAGGATCTACCGTAGCACAGCCATCACAAACATCATTACTAATTTCCGACAGACCTCTGGCATATGTCTGTTTGGATCACTGCTGCCCCTTAAATTCAGATAGGGCTTACAAGTACATCTTGGTGGCAGTGGATTCATGCTCTAGATTTCAAAGGGTTTGGCCTCAGTGCTCGGCTGATGCTCGAACTGTTATAAAGAATTTGCAAGTCTTCATCTGGACATATGCAATTGGCACGTTACAGTCGCACGCTGGCCCTGCGTTTCGCACTCGGGCTTACAAGGAAGCCATGGAAAGTTTAGGCAAGGCCTTGCGATACTCCTCCTCCTACCATCCAGAGGGAAATTCGGTGGTGGAGAGGAAAAACCGGGACCTAAAGCGGACAATCACCTATACGGGGTCCAGAGGCACCGAATAATATGCCAAGAAAATCTTGGGGAGGACGTACCCCTATGAAATCCTGTTTGGCACAAGAATGTGGGTACCTGCCCTCGATTGTACCAGCACAGGGGTGGATGTAAAAATATTTGAATTGAATGATCGTTTGGCTGTTTTACAGGGACTCCATGAATTCCGGGCATTAGCAACGTCCAAGTAAAACGTAACAACAGTGGGGAAGTGAAACTGGTTCCGGCAAGATCTGTCTGGGCCTTAAAGGTTAGGGACCTGGTCAGAGAAAAGATTGTGGACAAGAAGTAGTTTAGGCCATCTTACAGAATACCTGTACCTGTCCTGATAGTTCAAGGAACAAGAACAGTACTTCTTCCGCCTCTTGCCCGTTGAAAAGAAAAAATATTTGTCTCCATTGATCTGGTCTAACCACATTATGTGGCTGATTTTCAACAGCAGGAAGCATGGAATACTGAGTACCCAGAGATCTCCTCTTGCTACTATACTGGAAGTTCAGGTGGAAAGACTAATTACGTTCCAAGACTACTCTTCGTAAAATGCCTGAGTAGCCAATAACGGAGTACGAATTATACCTGTTGAAATCAAACAACATCCAAATGAAACTGAAACGCAAATTGCAATTCGGCACAATAATGAACTTTACATCAACACAACTTCACAAGAAGCAACTGCCTGTTCTACAAACACTGTTGACCTCCCAAGGATAGATCAAACTGTGTCTGGCTACTTCATAAACTGCAATGACTTTTCCTCAGATCCAAGTGAACCTGAGCAAACATCACCCATTTCTAAGAAAGAACAGTTCCAACAATTCTATCTCTGGTTGACAAAGACCTACATTGTGTCCCCTTGGTTGCATATTTGGTTTGGATTAGGGTTCCTCCTCCTATTAATTTGAATTGGCATGGTAACTGTCTTTTTCCTACTACTTAATGGACATTCCCTCCCACAATGCTCTGCAGTCCAACCTGTGAACTTGGTCTTGAAACTACATATGTCATTCCACCATGAACAAAGAGACTTTTCCCTAGTGAACATTTCAGCAGTTCCAGTACCAGATGGTATAGTTTGGGATAGAATTTACATATGTTGTATTTGGCGCTACCGAAAATTTGAAAATTCAACATGTATTTAAAATTTCAATGGAGGATTTCATTACCCCGAGTACACTCTCTGATGATTAGGACATTGAGACTGTAAATACTATGCTTTCAGATTTAGAACAATCTGCTGCATTTTCTTACAGGGAATTGTATGAAGACGCACCAGACTATGAAAGCATGTTTTGTTACCAGCATTATGATCATAACTTTTTGCACAGAGCTAGAGTTCCACGCATTGTAAGCACTTTCCATCAGTGGGAACACTGCCTGACACTACCGAAAGGTAGTTCTGTCACATTCGCACAGATATGTTCATACTTTTCAGGGTTCAATATATCAGACCCAATGTCATACTATTATAAGTTAGTACAGACTAATGCAACTGTGATGAAAATGATGCTGACTAGCACAAAGCTGATATATTCAGCACCTTTCATCTCCCAACTGTCTATGCAAGGTTTCAACTATTGGAGGGAAACGATAGACACAAAATCCATCGGGGGCAAAAGATTGGCAGGTTCAGGGAACAGAGGCTTTATTTAGAGATTGTCTCAAACTGTTACAGATAATATTCCTGAACAGATCAGTGCAACAAGCTACCTGCTATGGGTTCACAAAAATTTAAGAACTTAAAACACAACATATCCTCTTACCCATACCTATTGCAGGTATATTGCATGACACACTGATAAGTGATGAATGCTTGGTACAATGATACAGAATGGTACATACAATTCTTCAGTTCCCAATTGGAAGGGATGGTTGGTTTGGCCTGTCTACACATATAGGTGTCAAGCAAGATTCAAGTGCACCAACAGAGGGTTTAATTTCCATAGGCCTGACCCATGCTATGTGCACACTGACGATCCAGGAGTAGTGATTTCTTATAGTGTTGGGAAGTTGTGCAGAGAATGGCTAAAAACCTCAACACTACAACAGGGGAAACAACACTTGTCTCTTTTAGCAGACAACGTGGATCTTAGGGAAATGCTTTTTGTATGCCATCTACAATGAGCTATGGAAAGTCTCCCAACAGGATGCTGCTGAGAGTTTACGTGAAATTGATAAGATTAACCTAGAAAAGGCCTTGGCTGTGGTAGACAATGATAAGACCAAACTTTCTTCACATATGTATTCACTGGGCAACATTGTTTCCTCGGCAATCGACATAATGGAACAAGATTTGTCTATTCTACAACAAGGGCAATCTCAATTGTGCGCCATTATGCTTTTAAGCTGGACGCTGCAATCATTGCGTTCAGGCCACATGCTATGGCAATAAATTACCACCACAAATTTGTTCTCAGTTTACAATAAGACCGACAGACATTTGACCATGGCACGCAGAGATGCAAAGCACACCATGCTGCTTACTTTTTCTTTTTCAATAAGTCTTTATTGTGATTTTTCATCATAAAAGACAGAAATGTCAGTTATTTACAAATTTCATCCATAATATACACCACAAAATTCCAAAAGGCTAAAGCTTACAGCTATTACATCAACACAGTTAATAAATAAGTACATATATATTTACATTTAAAACCAGTTCTAAAAAAAAGATTAAATATATGACCAGCATAAAGACTTAGAGCAAATACCATAGTTAAAAATCTATTAAATATTTCCAACTCCAAGTGCTACTTCAATTGCCCAGCTAGACTTTACATGGCTATTTCGCCCCCCCCCATTTTTCTCTTGTAGTACCCATGCCCAGCTCAAAGATTTAGCTATTCCTATTACTGCGAGGTCGGAGGGGTCAGATTTCAGTATTCTCTTTTCAACCATCGCTGAACTTGTACCCAGGGACTGGCATACTGGTTTCAACCAAATGCTCCTTGGTTTGTGGTAAACCGGGCAAACAAATAGAAGATGGTCAATATTTTCTATGTGGTCTTGGAAGAATAGACACTTATTACTAATAGCGGGGTTCCATTTGCTTGTTAACCAACAAAGGGGTAATGTCCCTACCCTAAACTGATGGAAGAGTTTACGATCTTGTTGCTTCGTTATAAAGTCCCAATAACTTTCCAAAAGTGGTTCATCCTTGATCTCAAGGTAGTCCCTCGACAGGGACGGGCTGATATGGGAGGACAATCCTCTAATTTTAATGAACTCCCAGTACGCTGCTCTATAGGACCTTTTTGGCGGAAATTCCGCTGTCTCTGGGTGATCCCAAAGATTCCTCTTACCCATGTCGATCAACAAAGATTTAATACCAATCAGCCATGGGATCCTATGTGAGCGGCTTAACCCCTTACTTCCAACAATGCCCTTGCATTAAGGTGGAGCTCCGGAGTGATCCAGAGGCGCCTCCAGAATGCCAGAGATCTATATCGTACAACATCCTCAAGAGCCTGACAACCAAGGTCAAGAAGCAATGGAATACGAGGGGAAGATTGGGGCAACCCCACTATAGATCTCATGAATTTATACTGAGCTGAGGATAGTGGAGTTAAATTACAGAAACCCCAAATTTCTGCACCATATAAAATGGCTGGGCACATTTTGGTTGTGTAGATTTTGACAATAGGGGCAATAGGCTTGGTTAGGGACAACCTGTGCTCCTTAATCAGGGCACCGGCTAGCTGAGGATGTTTCAGCGCTAGAATCTCAACTTGAGGCTTCCAACTCAACTTACCACTAAAAGTGACACCCAAGTAGGTAAAAACATCAGTGTGCTCCAGTAGTTTGCCATCCATAAAAACTCGTGTTTTGACTGGCTTTGACCCATGGAGCACCATAAACTTTGTTTTCCCTACGTTGACCACAAGCTCATGTTCGCGGCAAAACACCTCAAAACGAGCCAGTGCCAACTGCAAACCCTGTCTCGTCTTGGATATTAACAGGGTGTCGTCCGCGAACATGAGCAAGGGCACTTTCATGCAGGCTAACATTGGCGCATCCGTTGGGTGGTTCACAAAGTACTGGACCACCCCATTAATAAATAAAGAAAACAGGGTGGGAGCCAGCACACAGCCCTGTCGGACGCCTTTGTTCACCTCAAACTTTTCAGTGACCTCCCCTGGTTTGCCCCAACGAACCTGCGCATGGGTATATTCGTGAAATTTGACGAGAAAAGAAACTAACTCTTTGGGCATCCCTATTTTCAATAGAACTTCCCACAATTTTGCCCTTGGGACAAGATCAAAAGCGGATTTTAAGTCCACAAATGCTGCAAAAAGCATACCCCCACTTAAAATAACCTTCTTCCAATAAATTAATACAAATCTAAAGGCTTGGTCAAGAGTCCCTATATGAGACCGAAACCCTGCCTGCAAGGATGTCAAAATATCGGCATCAGTCATCCATCCCTGTATCCTGCCCAATACCAGTCTTGCAGCAATCTTTTGCACAGCATCAATTAAACTGATGGGTCTGCAGTTGGCCGGAGCAGAGCGATCTCCCTTCTTGTAGATTGGTATGATCTCTGGTCCGGACCAAGATGCTGGGAGCGGAGCTCCACAAGCTATAGCATTAACTAGTATCTTAATATATGGGACCCATAAGTCTTAATTCTGCTTAAATAAATCAGCAGGAATACAATCTGTCACAGAGCCTTGCCACTCGGAATTAACTTCAACACTGACTCCACCTCTCTGTTTGTGAACACCAGTGGATCATCAGTTCTAATGGCAGGGCAACCTCATTACTTCCAGGGCTTGCTTTAAACTTTGCTACAAAAAATGACACCCATTGCTGAGGATCGACATGGTTACTCGGGGTTTTTGACTGCTGCCTATTCCTACATTTAAGTAAATCCCAGAATTGGATTATGTTTCTACCCTTACAGGCATGTAACAGATCCTTCCATCGCTCTTCATCCCAGCCTCTCTTGGCTTGTCTTAGGGCTGTTTTATATTTTGCTCTGCACGGCTTAATATTGCCCTGGGACCAGGGGCGTGGCCAGCAGCATGGCCGGTTGAGACGTGCCTTGCCGGAGCTCCTGACGAGCTGCACCTAGATCCGCCGTTACACTATCCCCAACGAAGCACCACACCGATCAGCGGGAGCCGCAACACCCCGGGGGCCGCCGGAGGTGCATCTATTGCACGAACTGCGCGGGGTTTCGCAGAAAACCACGTCTGGAGCCCCGATTCGGCGCCTCCCTGCGAGGCCAATATGGCAGCCATGGAGCCCGAGAGTTGCCGGAGCCCCTAGGATCCCCCCCAAGACCCGGCGGAGCCGGAGCTCGCTGCCTGAAAAGACGCTGCAGGGGGGCCTGTCCGCGGTGCTGGCCGCCCTGTGCCCGGAGGGAACAACGAGAGACACCGAACACCGGCCGCCTTTACCAAGATGGCGGCCGGCACGACTAAGAGCCAGTAAGAGGGAGCCGGGGCCAGTCACCGCCATCCCCCCCCCTGGCCGCGGGACCTGCAGACTATAGAACCGGGGGGCGGAATAGCTCCGGAGCACTTCCCGAGGAGAGGCGATCCCGGTGGGGGCCGAGGGGCATTGGAACATTGAGCCCTTTACACGGACCCGGATCCCACACCAACATGGCGGCGATGCACGGGGGACGCCTGCGCGGGGGCGCTTTGCCTACAGTGAGAGACCAGCGCTCGCCCCCCCCCCCCGGCCTCCCGCCGGAGAGCTGTCCGCTCAACACCCTGATTGCCTGGACATCTGGGGGGAGACCCGGAGGGCCAGTTGCGAAGACGGTGGTGGGGGCCCTGGGCGTCTGACGGCGCTGGGCTCATCGTGGACGGAATAGGAATCCCGAGGGGTCCGCTCTCACTCCGTAGCAGCTGGTGGAAACACGTCCGAGCGGGCACAGAAGGCGGAAACGGACATACACAGTAGGAGCCGCGTTTACCACTGGCGGGGAGTTCGGTCGACGGGGGAGGCCAGGGGTCCACGACCTTCACGCTACGACAGTGCGGGGAGAGGAAGGAGGCCCCCCCCTGCTCGGCTCCAGCCTTACTTCCGGCTCGCCGGGGATCTAAGGCTTGTGGCCAGTCCCGGGGGTCCCCACCCGAAGAGTGGACAGACATGGGGAAAAGAGACGGGGTCCCTAAAACCACGAAACAAGGCCCCATGGACAATTTTACTGCGCCAAGTCACACGGCGGAGCACCACTATGTGGCACCCGGAGCGCGGACAGATACGGCGCTGTTGATGGAGGCCATTCAAGCGTCCAGAACGGACATTCAAGAGTCCCGGGCGGCCCTGGAGGTGAAGATCGGGGAAGTGGGCTCTGAGGTTACACTGCTACGGCAAGACTTCCGGAAACTGTCCGATAGGGTGACGGAGACTGAAACGAGGATAAGCGACAACGATGCATCGATATCCGCCCTGAAGAAAGATATGGCGGAGCTACAGGCCTCGCACCGCCAGCTGCTGTGGAAGGTGGATGATACGGAAAATAGAGCGCGACGCAACAACCTGCGCTTCGTGGGATTTAGGGAAGGAATTGAGGGGACGAACATGGCATCATTCCTCCACACTTGGTTGAAGACCACCTTCCCGACAGCACAGTTCTCCCCGTGTTTTATCATTGAAAGAGCGCACAGGGCCCTCCTGGCGAAACCTCCGGAAGGGGCGAGACCGAGGCCAGTCATAGCGCGCTTCTTGAACTTTGCGGACAGAGATCTGATCTTGAGAGAAGCCAGGAAAATGGGAGAGATACGTTCGGAGAATACGACCATAATGATTTTCCCGGACTACAGCCAGGAAGTTTTGAAACAGCGTTGATCATTTGACTCAGTGAAGGCAAAGCTGAGGACCATGGACATTCAATACATGCTCCTTTTCCCCGCTAAGCTCAAGGTGATCTACAAAGATAAGTCCATCTTTTTCTCGCACCCAGAGGACGTGTGGCAGTGTCTCGAGGAACGCCGTGTACTGAATAGCAGAGAAGCCATGGGGCGAGACGCACTGGAGAGATCACTGCGGGAAAGGGCGCGATGGGAGATGCCGAAACCACAGCGACGGAAATCACGGCGGGTGAGGAAGTTGACACCGGTGACACCGTACCACTCCCATGGCACGGGTGACAAGAGGGGTGGTAGATCAACATCACCTGGAAATACCTCAGTGGCGGGCTCCAGGTTCAGTTGCCTGCGCAATGGAATCCGCTCAGAAGGAGATGAAGAGGAAGAATTGGAGGGCCGCGCATCTGGAGGAGAGGAGGAGGTGGAGGTGGGGGACTCGGTCCACCCACTAGTCAAGGAAATTCATCACTTGGAGCAGGACTCCTCGGGGCAATCCGGCACACCCGTAATGGACACATAAGACTCACATTCATGAAAGATGGTGCACTGGGACCTGAGAGATGGCAGCTCACCATGGGGGAGCACGCAAGTTAACACGCCCTTCTATGTTCTTTACGTTTCTCTTACTGTTTTTGGGTTTGTGAAGGGAGGGATGTGTGGGAGGGCGACAGGCCTTCGCCTACGATAGCTTGGTCCTATGTTAGGATGCAACTGGAAGGGGAGGGAGGCGGGGAGGGGGGTGGGGGGTAGAAGGTTCTCGAACTCTCTCAAGTTGGGGAACGAGAGGGTCAAGGGGGAGAGGGGGGGCACTTTTACGAGATTCATGCAGCAGCACACATTAAGCTCATGCACCACCTACACGTGCCAGACTTGGACCATATGCAATTACCTCGTAGTCCAATGGCAGAGACCGTAGGCGCACCTATAGGGGCTGATAGGAAAATGAGCGTCCTGACATGGAATGTCAACGGTTTGGGTTCTAAAATCAAAAGAGGGCTGGTGAACGCCTACATTAAAAGGGTGGACCCAGACTTTACCTTCCTGCAAGAAACACACCTCCAGGGTACTATATGCGCCTTTATCGCTAGGGGGTGACACAGGGTATTGGCACACATCTGACTCTAGAGGGGTGGCAATCATTGCTAAAAAAGCCTCCCCATTTTGCATTACCCGCACCTGGCTGGACCCACAAGGAACTTACGCCGGAGTGCAGGGCACCTGGAACAGACGCACCTACACGCTGGTATCGGTATATGCACCATCCAAACTGCAACCGCGTACACTCACGGCGCTCAACCGCATACTCTTAGAGACCTCTGATACAATACAAGTGGTGGGAGGAGACTTCAATGATGTTATGAACACCAGACACGACAGATCAGGAGAAGGGACGAGAGGCGAGCACCAGACAACACTCTGCAGCCAGATGGCCGCCATAGGACTTACAGACATTTGGAGGTGGCTTCACCTGACACTGCAGACATACTCATACTACTCTGGGGCGCATAAGGTGTTCTCGCACCTTGACTACGTCTTTATGTCCCGCCAATACCTGAGTGCAAATGATGTGGCAGAATATAGGGCCAGGGGCATATCGGACCACTCGCCGCTGTATGTGAGAGTAGGACGAGACCGTGTTAGACACACGGGATCTTGGCGCCTGGCGGCATGGGATTTACAAAACGCGACTCTACTTAGAGGTATACGGGCGGACATTAAGGTATATCTAGCTGAAAACGAGGGCACGGTAGACTCAAGGGTTACTCTATGGGAAGCCCTGAAGCCGGTCCTCAGGGACAGGATAAACTCTAGGCTGGGTGAAGAAAAACGTAGACTCCAGGCTGAGGTGACCGCCCTAGAAAGGGAAAGGGAATATCTGGCCCAAAAACAAGACGAGACCCTCAGAAAGCTTCTGGATGTCCAGAAACAGTATAGGGAACTGGTGAACGAAGAAGCGAAGACCCAGGCCCTTGCCACCCTCCACAGGCTATACGATGTAGGGGACAAGTCAGGGAAGCTCCTGGCGTGGCTCAGCAGGAAAGAAAGGGCGGCGAGATGGATTGATAGTGTAAAAGCGGGAAACGGCGTTCCTGTCACCACTGATGGGGAGATAGCCGAAACTTTTGCCACGCATTTTGAGGCATTCTATGCGGCGCGAGACCTTGCTACGCAGGAGGAGGCGCTGCAATATTTAGGTGCAACAGACCTGCCGACCCTCCCCCCTGACTCCATGGAGGCCTTAGAGAAGGCCATAACGGTGGATGACATCACCGAGACCATTGCCAGATTGAGACCTGGCAAAACCCCGGGACCCAATGGCTTCCCGGCAGAGCTCTTTAAGCGGGCAGCGGACCTACTGTCGCAACACCTTGGGGGACTCTTTACAGGAGCCTTTGAGGAGGGAGAGCTACCCCCTGACCTGGCGAGGGCTACGATTGTCCCGATCTACAAAGAGGGCAAACCACGTGAGGATGATTGCGCCTCATACCGACCCATCTCCCCACTGAATACGGAGGGGAAGCTCTTGGCCACTATCCTGGCAGCTCGACTGCGAACAGTTATTACGGATCTGGTGCATCTGGTTCAATCGGGCTTCTTACCAGACAGGGCCACGAAATTAAACCTTAGAAGGACCCATAACTGGTTGCAAGAGGTACGAGGCCGCGCCGATCCCCACTGGTTCCTCTCCCTGGACGCCGAAAAGGCGTTCGATGCGGTGCATTGGCCGTTCCTTTTTGCAGTCCTATGTAAGTTCGGTTTCGGGCCCATTTTCATTCGGTGGATACGGCTCCTCTACACTGCCCCGAAGGCCAGGGTGCGGGTGAACGGGACTCTATCCCGAGAGTTTCAGATTCAGAGAGGTACCCGGCAGGGGTGCCCCCTGTCTCCCCTCTTGTTCACACTTACAATAGAGGTGCTCGCCGTCAGGGTCCGACAGAACAATGACATTCGCGGGTTTACAAGTGGTGCCGCTGACTCGATGCATGGAAAAAATCTCGCTCTACGCAGACGATGTTTTACTTTACATAACGGAACCAGAAACCGCAATCCCAGAGCTCTTCCGAGAAATAGAAAGCTATGGCAAGATGGCAGGTCACAAAATAAACTGGCACAAATCAGTACTATACGACCCTGGGGGGTACAATCGATGGGGGAGTTTACCAGACGAACTTCTGACGACTACCGAGGGCTTCCAGTACCTCGGGGTATTCATTACCGTGAGCGAGGCCCTCTCCTTTAGTAGGAACGTAGAAAGGATCATACTTAATGTGGTGGCGGATATGAACCGGTGGAGGCAGCTTCCGCTGACTCTCCTAGGAAGGGCGGCCATGTATAAAATGGTCACATTGCCAAAATTCCTCTATACTCTGCAAAATGAATACTACCCGATACAGGCATCGGTCTTCCGCAGGATCCATGCAGATTTGCGATCCTTTCTCTGGTTAGGAAAGCATGCCAGGGTGTCTTTATCCACTCTTCAGAGACATCAATACAGTGGTGGGATCTCACTCCCAAATCTAGAGGCCTACTACTGGGCAGAACACCTCACGCCAATAAATGACTGGCTCCATGCCCCAGCGGATCACCCCACATACGCACTAGAAAGAGCGAAAATGTCGGCCAAAAATCTACTCTGTTTCCTCTATGGCACTCCTGGACGGACCTCCCTCCTCCCGGCCACGTCAGTGACACTGTCCGCTTAAACGAAGGCTAACCGTCGCATGGGATGGGATAAGAAGCCCACACGACAGACGCCACTGTGGCATTGCCAGTGGTTGACAGAACTCCACAAACTAAGAGGTTTCCAAAGGTGGGATGATATTGGCATTTCTACCATAGGGGATGTAATTGCTATGGAATCCAGGACAAGGCCCTCGACTGGATCTGCTCCTTCCTCTCCAGCAGGACGCAGCGTGTCAGACTCCCCCCTTTCCTCTCGGACCCCACACCTATCACCTGCGGAGTCCCCCAGGGCTCCTCCCTCAGCCCGACGCTCTTCAACGTCTACATGGCTCCACTTGCCCCCATCGTCAGAACCTACGGACTCAACATCGTGTCATATGCAGACGACACCCAGCTCATCCTCTCCCTATCCAACGAGCCCAACACCGCCAGACGAAACTTTCGAGAAGGCATGGAAGCCGTCGCCAAATGGATGAAAAACAGCTGCCTACAACTAAACACCAACAAAACAGAAGTACTCATCATGGGCCCAAACCCCGACGCCTGGAGTGACACCTGGTGGCCCACCGCCCTCGGAAACCCGCCAACCCCCACAGACCACGCACGCAACCTGGGAATCATCCTGGACTCCGAGCTCAAAATGGACCGCCAGATCAACTCTGTCTCATCTTCCTGCTTCCACACCCTCCGCCTCCTTCATAAGACCTTCAAATGGATCCCCCTCGAACACCGAAAGACAGTCACTCACGCCCTGGTCACCAGCAGACTCGACTACGGCAACGCACTCTACGCCGGAATAAACAAAAACCTCATCCGCAAGCTACAGAACATCCAGAACGCCGCCGCAAGACTGGTCCTCAACCTGCCAAAACACTGCCACATCTCCCAGCACCTGCGCACACTCCACTGGCTCCCCGTCGAGGCGAGATTCACCTTTAAGATGCTCACCCACGCACACAAGGCCCTCCACGGCACCGGACCAGCATACCTGAACAGTCGACTCAAATTCCACGCACCCCAAAGGACCCTACGATCAGCCCAGCTTTCCTACGCTGTGGTCCCCCGCACCAGAAAGACCAGATCGGGAGGCCGCTCCTTCTCCTTCCTCGCGGCCAAAGCATGGAACGCCCTTCCGCTCCACCTCAGACAGACAACATCGCTCCCCATCTTCGCAAGAAACCTCAAAACCTGGCTCTTCGACAGACCCCCTCCTTGATGGAATGGAACCTGCACCCCCCCCAACCCCCCCCCCACCCCTAGCGCCTTGAGACCCTTACGGGTGAGTAGTCGCGCTTTAACAAACTCCTGATTGATTGATTGATATGGGGAAGTTCAAATCGTTTCAGATCCTTAAGTCAGACTTCGGGCTTCACGACACACAACAGTTTAAATACATACAACTTCGGCACGCCTGGAAGGCCCAAAACATCACGCTCGTAGATATTCCTGAATATGCACCTCTAGAGGGGAGGCTCCTACAGGAGCAGATGCCGGGAAAGGCAGTCTCCCTGACATATAAAACGTTAACTAACCATATGCTGGGGGACCTGGCAAAGCTCAGGGCCACTTGGGAGGCGGAGATGGGAGAGATGGAGGATCTGGACTGGGACACAGTACTGATGCATCCCCGGGCGGTGGCTATCAAATCCCGATTGCGACTGATTCAGTTGAATATATTCCATAGAACCTACTATGACAGACAGCGACTGTGCAGAATGGGGAAGGTAGAGGACCCAGGTTGCCTTAGATGCACTCAGGAAATTGGGGATTTTTTTCACACGGTATGGTCTTGCAGTGTCATACAAGCGTACTGGACCCAGGTGTTCAAAGAATTGGAAGAGGTCCTAGAGGCACCGATCCCACAAGAGCCCAAACTAGCTTTATTGGGCATGACCAACGAGGTAGACCTGCCACGTCCCCTCCTTATCTTTCTGGTCCTAGCATTGGTAATGGCAAAAAGGGACATTGCAAAGCACTGGGGAGCGCCAGACCCCCCCGACATGGAGGAATGGAGAAGGGGGCTTGATATCTACATGGCAGCCGAACGGGTAACTTATAAGGCCAGGGGATGTCCCAAAAAATTCCGCAGAGTTTGGTCTAAGTGGAGACGATACCGCGGGCTGGATGGAGGGTTGTGAAGGTGGGCTTCCCTGGATGAGTGTGAGACGGATGGCCGGGATTGATGGGACAATGGCACTGAGAAGTTGTTAATTAATACTGCACTTGTGGACTGTCGTAAGATGCTTACGAGTTGTGATGCGGATCTAGAACACGACGTATCTGGCACGGGCGGGGGGGTGGGTGGGTGGGAAGGAGTGGCTGCTGCTGAGTTTTCTGTATATAATTTGATGGACGCAAATACCTGTGTTTTTATTGTTCATAGGGGGGAAGGGGAGGAGTTTAGAAAAAAAATTCAGAGTTCAGAATGGCCCTTGAACTGCTCAGAACTATATACTGGTCTACACCAACAGCGCTCGACTGAAAGTTGCCGCCCGACCTCCGGGGTGTAGGCTAAATGGGCGTGTTTCCAATTGCTGTTGATGAGAGGCGCTCTTTGTGGCGATTGGGAGTGCCTAAGTATTTGTTACTTGATCGCTGTGAGTCTGCAATAAAAATATTTTAAAAATATATATATTGCCCTGGGACCTTCATTTTATAGCTTCCACCAAGGCTTTATGGGCTAATCTATACGTGTTATTATACCACGTGCTTGGCTTCAGCGTACTAGTCTTTTTAGATGGCTTTGCATTCATAAAAAACCTTTTCAGCCCACTAAAAAGATCATTGTTGACACTCAGTAGGCACCTCCTTAGACTCACATTCAGAAATTTTCTCTAAGGACCCTGTTACAATAGCCCTAATCTGCACCACATTCCTTTCATTTGTAACTACCCGTGCCCACCGTACCCTTCTTGAGTCATTGGAGATGGATAACATATTGGGGCAGCTATCGCCTTTCCTCTGTAGTCGACTAGAAAAACATCTATCATTAATTTTAAGGACCAAGGGGTTATGGTCACTTTCAGGTCTACTCTGTACCTCCATGTCTAGGACTATAGGCCACAGCTCCACATTCACAAGAATGTAATCTATGCGGCTATTAGACCTACCATTATCAAAGGTGACAGTACCCTGGCTATCAGAATTTGTCCTTCCATTAACCGCCCTCAAGCCCCTTTCCAGACACAACCCCATGAATTGAAGTCCTGCCTCAGACCATTTCCTAATAGGTTGTAGATCCAAGTGAGGGACACCCCATAGTGCATCCACATCATCACTTAGCCTTCCATCTTCAGAATCTAGGGGTTCGAAGCAGGTATTAAAGTCACCAGCAATGATCAAATTACTAGTATTGACCTCTTGAGACAGGTGGCTTTCTTTTATTTTTTTATATTTTTATTAAAAGTTTTTTTATAATTTTCCATCGTAACAAACCAATAAATGTTACAGCACATTTATACATTTCAGGATCATAATCATTTCATTACAGTATTCATACCAACATTATAACTCGTCTAATTAAAGCAAAAAACATTATAACCTCAGCTAACTAATCGATACGATCAGACATCCCTAGCCGATTTATCATTCCATTTTTCCAATTTGCCACTGGATACCAGATCTTCTTTCCCAGAGATCTATTTTTTTCCCCTTTCTATCATATATCGCTTTTTCTAAATTATACGTTGATAATAACCGGGCAATCCACATCTGAAAGGTTGGTGGAACCATGTCGAGCCATGATATTGCTATACAAATTCGGAAAACTGCGGCCAACAAAAAAATAAACTCAACAGGAGCTTTCTCAGTTCCTCCCGAGATCCCCAACAATAATATCTCATCGGTGAGCTTAATTGTGCATCCCAACGATACATCCGAAAATTTCTCTATCTCTTTTTTGAGGGAAAACAATTGTGGACATTGCGAGAACATATGTATAATGTCTGCCCCCTCTGAGTCACAACGTGGGCATGTTATTCCTGTATTGCTCCCCCATTGTGCTATTCTGGCAGGAGTATGATAAAGCGAGTATATAGTCTTGTAGTGTTGCGACTGTAAGGTAGCGGAGCATAAAACCGTTCGTCCCAGGTCAAGAGATAACTGGAAGTCTTCTGGCTGTAACCCCAAACTATCCGCCCACTTCCTGGCATATTTCTCTCTATCGTCGGTTTTATATGTGCACAGTTCTGCATATAAATAACGAATCGTACACTGAGGGCTGCTCTCTATGTAGTCCATTATACGACAAGTCCCAAAACCCAACATTCCTCCCTGTTTATTTGCCAGGTAACTTCTAATCTGTAAATATTTAAAAAAGCTGTTATTTGTTACTTTGAATTTGCTTTGGATTTCTTGAAACTGTAGGATTTCACCCTTTTGGTTCATAAGATTCCCAACTTTCTTGATCCCTTTATTATCCCAGTCCCTCATCACCATATCTCTAAAAATGTCGCTAGGTAGAGATCTATTTGTATACATTCGTGTGTAGCTGTTATGTCTCCCTAATCCCATTTTCTTTTGTAACACCTTCCAGATACTATATGCAGCTTGTAAAGTTTTAAACCTAGTATGCTTGAAATAGCTAAAGTCGATTGTGTTTAAAAATCCGTTTTCCGCCCCTTCTCCCAGCAGTGCAACATAAACATTAGTGTATCCCTGTGTATCTTCTCCTGTCTGTGTGTCCCCGCCACCTATTAGTCCCTGAAAATATTGCATAGCTGTGGCCCAGTAATAAAAACGAAAATCAGGTTCTCCCCATCCCCCCTCTTCTCTTGGGAGTGTCAGGTGTCGATATGCTCTCCTGGTTTTGCCTTGTGCCCAAATAAATTTATTTAAAATAGCTTCTATTTTGTTAAACCAAGAATGTTCAAAGAAGAGTGGTATTGCTCTGAATAGATAGAGGAATTTTGGAAAGGTAGTCATTTTGATCACATTTATTCTGCCCATCAACGTCAGATTAAGCTTATGTATCCTTTCCGTGTTCTCCTTCACTTTGGCTACCAATGGTTTCATATTTATCTCTACCAAGTTGTCTAAATCAGCAGTGACTTTAATTCCTAAGTATGTGGCTGCTTCACCAACTCTGCTGTCTTGATATATCATAAAGGAATTTTGTACTATTTGTGTCTTCTCACTATTAATTTTATATCCAGAAATTGCGCCAAAGCCTGTTGCTTCTATCTCTATCTCAGGAAGAGCAATATCAGGATTATTGGTAATTATAGCCACATCACCGGCGTATGCGAATATTTTATAGCTGGTATTGTGTAGCCTAATTGGAGAAATCCTACAGTTTTTTTCCAATCTACGCAGGATAGGGTCGATGTACAAGGCAAATAATAGCGGAGATGCCGGACATCCCTGCCTTGTACCACGTTTGATTTGCACTGGGTCAGTGTATCCTTTGTTAATCCTTATTCTAGCATTCGGTTCTGCGTACAATGCCTGAATTGCCTTAATATATCCGTCCCCCAGCCCAAACCACTTCATTACTTCCCATAGATATTTCCAAGAGACCCTGTCGAAGGCCTTCTCTGCATCCAGAAAAACGGCCGCGACAGGGTCCCCTGCAACTCCCATGGCATCTAAAATAGTGATCATCTGTCTCGTGTGTTGTGTGGTCCCTTTCCCTGGAATAAACCCGTGCTGCGAAGTGCTCACCAAGTGCCCTATAACCTTACTCAATTTTTGTGCAAGTGTCTTAGAATATATTTTGGCGTCTGCATTCATAAGTGTTATCGGGCGATATGACCCGGGTTCTAATGGGGGTTTGCCTTTCTTAAGTATTACGATAATATCAGCCCCACCCCATGAGGGAGGAATTGATTTACCAGTCTGTGCCTGTAGGAGAGTTTCATGCATGTCCTTCTCCAGTACGCCCCAAAAAACTTTATAGAACTCTGCTGGGATTTGGTCTGGGCCGGTGGCTTTTCCTACTGGGAAGGTGCTTACTGCTTCCTGGACTTCTTGTACTGTAAATCTAGGCTCTAGGTTCTCCTTCTCCTCTTCCCGTAGCCCTGCGCAGTGAATGCCTTCCAGGTATTCCGTGATCTCCCGTTCTGTATTTTCAAGTTTCTGATCATAGAGATTAGTGTAAAACTTTCTAAAAACCTCCTGTATTTCTGATATCTTATTTACTACCTCCCCTACCTCATTCCTTACTTCCTTTATTTGCCCTGCAGCCAAGTTCTGCCTAGTACGGATTGCAAGAAGGTGTCCGATTCTATCACTATACTCATAGCTTTTCTCTCTTTTAGTCAAATAATTAGCAGCCGTTCTCCTCACTATACTTTCGCTTGTGTCAGCTTTATTCAATTCTATATTTAAGAGTATATCTTCCAAAGGTTCTTGTTTAGAAATGGCTACTATTAGGCGCTCTTCCAAATCGGTTAAGTCCCTTATCTTTTTCGTCATTTCCTCTTTCTCATCTCTTGTCCTTCGTAACGTGTAGCCTAAAGTTTCCCCCCTGACACTCGCCTTGAAGGCGTCCCATACCATGCCAGCCGAGGTTGATCCTCTGTTAGTCTCCCAGAATTGGCTAATCCAGATTCTCATTTTATTCAGATAGTTTTCGTCTTTCAGGAGGCCTCTTTCAAACGTCCACATATAAGGCTTCCCTTCCCCCTTGTCAACGAGCGGGAGAGTTAATACAAGTGGATTATGATCCGATAAGATCCTCGGTAGTCTCTCTATGTGACTATTGCCTAACAGAGAGTTGGAGATCCAGAAGTAATCCAGTCTAGCCACCAATTTATGTGGTGCCGAGTAGTATGTGCTCCCTGTCCCAAATGGGTTTTTATAAGACCAAACATCAGTTAATGCGTTATGATAAGCAAAATTACCTACTGCTTTACATACTTTCTTTTTCCTTCCACCGTATATCCCCCCTCCCATCATACCCAGACCCATTAATCCATTAACATTGAAGTCCCCGCAACAGATAATCGGTTCAGGCCATAAAGGTAACTCATAATCTAAGTATTCAAAAATCTCCGGATCATCTTCATTAGAGCCATATACCGAGACAATAGTACAGAATCCTGCCTTTGATTCGCCCTCGATCATAACCCATCTCCCTCCTTGATCCTCTTTCTTCCTCTTTACTGTAAACACTCCTTTCTTTGCTAGTATGGCCACCCCCCTCGTCTTTGATTCTTGTCTCGTATAAGCTAATACCTCCAAACCCATTTGGTCTAACAGATACTTATTATTTCCCTCAATGTGGGTCTCTTGTAGGCATATTATATCTATTTTTAGCATTCTTAGCATGGCAGAGACTTTCTGTCTTTTTGCTCCGTCATTTAACCCGCAGATATTTATGGTAGCTATCCTTATCGCCATCTAGGTATTTTTAGCTTTCCCTTCCTGTAATTCCACTCATAATTATTGTGACCACATGCAGACAGTGCTCCTTTCCAAAAAACCCTGCATACGTGACCTTCACCTTCTTCCTCTCCTAGTGCTGTATTTGCCAACTTTAGCTCCTCCCTCCCTGACCCCCTCCCCCCAACCCCCCCCCTTCCTCCCCCCCTTCCTCCCCCCCCTCTGAGATCCCACCCCCCCTCATTACAGGCAGATAGGTCAATGTTGACCTATGTGTAGCCTCTGTATTCTGTAGTGTCGCCTCTCTTCCCTACCTTTCCTCTTCTCATTCAATTGACAGTTGTAATCTTTCCATTTATATTGTTTACTCTACGGGGTTTTTGGTGGACTTCTTCCTCTGTTCTCCCTACCCCTATGCTGCTCAGTAAGCTCTGCCAGAAATTCTCCTGCTTTTATTTCAGAAAAAAACATCCTAGTGTGCCCCTTATTGATGACTTTTAATCTTGCCGGGTATAATAGGTATGCTTCTACGCCTTGTTTCTGGAAGGGGGCAATCAGTTGTCTTAGCTTCCACCTTCTTTCAACAGTGACGTGGCAGAAGTCAGGCCTAGCAAAAAAAGTAACTCCATCAAATGTTTTCCTGGACTCTGGTCTAGCCCTATCCATAATCTCTTGCCTCGCTAAGAAATTCCCTAGAAACACCAGCATTGCCCTGTGTAGTGTATTCTGTTGCCCCCCTCGATTTTTCTTTAAGGATAGCGGATATCTATGGGCCCTTTGGACTACTAGATCCCACTGCCACTGAGAATCCGGGAAGGCACCTTTCAAAAGTTTTATCACATACCCTCTAGGATCCTGCCCCTCCAGCCCTTCTTCAAGTCCCAAGAGTCTCACATTGTTCCTCCTTTGGCGGTTTTCAAAGTCTTCGACCTTCCACTGCAGATCCTCCACTATCTTCCCTTGTTCGATTTTGAAGGTCTGCCAGTCCGTGACCTCGTCCTCCATCCTGCCGGTTCTATCTTCCACCTGCGTTACCCTTTCCTCCACCTCTTCATATTTTCTATTTACTTTCCTCAGTGATGCTTGTAGTTTCTTCGTGTCACGTCTTGCCCTCCGGCTTTCTGCCCTGGCTTCGATTTGCATCTGTTTAAGCGTGCCAAACAACATCTCCAGTGTTACATTCTGGGGCGTAGACTTAGGTAGTCCGTCATTTTCCCCTTCTCCTTGACCGCTTTCTTGATAGGTCCCTGGAGTGGCAGAGTAATCCCATGACAACTTTTTATTCGTTTTACTCCTAGACCCGTGCCTGTTTCTTCTTACTCCAGCTTTCTTTCTTTTCTGTGTACTTATGCCTCTAGAGCCTTTGCTTGTATCTGAGCCAGTAGTAAGATCAATAGAGCTTCCCTCCTCCTCATTTTCAGGTTCACTAATATCAGTAGTGTCCGTCCCCTCATTAACTGAAAAGAATTCAGGAGATTCCCCTCTTTTGCCTTTACTGCCTGCTTGCTCCTACTCCTGCTCTTGCTGCGATACAATGCTTAACATACTTCCCCAATTAGGCTCTGGAGGTTGGTTGATGTTAGTGTTAAGCCCCGCTTCTACTGACAGAAGGGCATCTAGCATTTGGACATTATTATGTCTCTCCATCTCCTCTAGGGACCCCAGAGGCTCCTCAGATGACTCTTTTTCTCCCTCGCTTGCCTTTGCTGCGCCTTTGCTCACCTCTGAAACAGTGCTCTCTTCTCCTCTGCAGCTGGCGCCTTCCGCGAGAAGCGTGCTGTCTGACGTGCCTGCCGGTTGCCCGGCAACTGTACCACCTCGAGGACGACTTTCCCGGCTTCTTCGCTGTCCGTGCTCAGCTGTAAATCACCGAGCCGATTTTGTGGAGCTGGGGGCCCTTTGAGAGCGAAGGATTCCGTCAAGGTAGGCTGCCGCATGGGGTCCTTTATCGGAGGAGGTTGTGCCCGATGTATTCTGCTTCCCTCGACATCCTGCGGCGTCTCTCTCTGTGCTTTGTTAAAGCTGGACGCGGCGAGTCTTTTCTCTGGTTTCCTCTCGGGTCTGTCGCCTTTTCTCTGTTGTGAAACCTTTGAGGAGCGACTGAAGGGATTGATTTGTTTCTTAGCACCCGTCAGTGATTTTGGGATAGCTCCTGAACGTTGATCGTCCCGAGTTGCCAGACCTTTATTCGTCCCGGTTATTGTTGTAGTCTTCTCTTTATCCTGTTTGCGCTGTGACATCGTGATAGGTATGTTGAAAGCGCTGATTATGCTTCTCCAATACCTGCCCCAAGCCTGTTTCGCTGCTAGAGTTACTTGAGTTAGTCGGCCCTTGCCAGTCGTTCCAGCAATAATGCTGTGTATCAGGCCAGCCGAGTTCCACATCCCTGTATTCAAACCACCAACACCATAGTAACAGGGTGGGAGAGAGGTGAAGTGCGACTTCCCTCTACAGAGCTACAGCGGCCATCTTGCCTCCCGTCGAGTGGTTGACTACGAGACAGGTGGCTTTCTAGTGTTGTAATGACAGTAGAGCTCCTGCCACCAGCTATATTCCAAGAGGATAGGGTAAAAAATGATCTCGAGGGGCTAGGCCCACCGTTCCCAATGCTAATCCTAGCCTCATTTATGTTAGTTTCCGTTATTGGTGAATGGCCTGGGTTAGGGGTTCTAAAAGGAGGTTGTACCTCAAAAGCAGTTGGGATGTCCCGCCCTTCATTTCCCATACATACAGTCCCTGAGTCATTTGTTATTAAATCCCTAGGTAAAACGCACCCCCTACCCAGGTTGCTACCGGAGCCAATTAATGGGTTCATAGCAACCACCGTTGTCCCCACTGCCTATAACCAACTGTACATTATCACTCCCTCTCAGTCAGTCAATATCTTTGAGTGATGAAAGTAACTCGAAGCGGTTATTGGTCTGAATGGGGAAGTCTAACCAATTGTGTATCTCGTAGGGTACCCTAATTCTAGGCGAGGTATGTCGGTTGTAAAAGAATCCAAGGGGGAGTAATCTAATTCCTTCTGCAGTAGGGGGAAAATGCCCAGCCATCTCAAGAATATAACGAACTAATGGGGGTGACCAAAAGCTCAATACCACACAATCACCAGGCAAGGATTTAAATGAAGGGCCAACCCAATTAATGCGTAGCACCATTTTAAATTCATCTAAAAAACTGAAGAGCCTTGTTTTTAAGTGTGGACCAGTGCTCTCGAGTTCCCAAAGGAAGTGGGAGTACATTCGCAAGGATGACCGTGTATGGTATGGCTTCAGGGGGAAGATGGAGACTAGGTAACGTAACTGGGCCCCCTTCTATACCATGCTCATCCTGCCTCCTATTCCCTTCTGCCCTATGTTGCTGTAACAATGGAGCAGAACTACCATTACTAACACTGGTAGGGGGAGGGCAAACCACGCTCAACACTGAATGTACCCGATCTTTACTCATTTGGGCACTCGCCGTATTTCCCTTGCTGTTCCTTGTGTGTGTGTCCCGAGATGTTGCATTGGACCCCCCATTAGGTTGAATAGTGGATTGTGCAGGGTTCCTTTGAATAGTACATACTAGGGATTCTTCAATCTTATTAAGCCTGGTATCAACTGAATCTAATCTTTTCATGTTAGGATCAGTAAGGGCAGCTAATTGATCGCTTAGTAGGGAGCAAAGGTCTCCTTGATTAAACTGGATATTTGGGCAAACAACAGAGTTAGGGTCTGGGGTATTAACACCCGAATTACCAAAAACAAAAAAACCCACTTGATTCATTTATGGCAGACAAAGGGTTTTGTTTGGTTGTGCCATGACCTTTCCTTTTTTTAGTAGGTGGTTCCGCACCTATCCCCCCATAGCTTTCCTCCCTCTGGTTTTTACCATGGCCGGGCTCTCTATACTACGCTGAGTTTGCGGGGAACCCAGGGAGGGAGATATAGGCAACACACATGATAACCTAGGGGATGTTGTATCGCATGCAGGTTCTAATTCAGTGTTAGTGTGCACGAGGGGGATCTGTTCGCGTGGCAAAGCGCCTCACCTAGATGGAATGGGTTCAAGCGAGAGCCTGTCCTCTATTGCCTGAATCTCATGTATCAGGACAGATTCGGCTCTGTTTAAAAAGGCATCTAAAGTGCCCACCACCCTATCCCCAACCTTCCTTTTACTCATAATATTCAAGTATCTCAAAACCACACAAAAGCAATACCCCAGCTAACCTACAAAGGACAAAAGCCCAACAATAATCACAAGCTTACAGTCCAGCACGGAGGGAGTCAATAACGTGTCCCAGCCCAGCCTCTTACGACCTCGGGCAGCGTCCGGGCACGCCTGCGCCTGTACCGCGCTGTGGGAGAGCCGAGGCGTTTTTAAGCACCTCCCGGCGCTGTTGGTGATGCTGCAAGGATGCGCCTCCGGGGACTCTGGGTAATGTAGTCCCCGTGCAAAAAGCGAGCGCTGTGTCCCCCATGGGCTGGTCAGTGGCGGCAAGGCAGAGTGGCAGCAAACAGGGAGAAGTCCAGAGAGCAAATAAATAACCAGCGGCAAAGTAAGCGTCCCGCGCTACGGGAGGGCCAAGGCGTTTTTAAGCACCTCCCGACGCTGTTGGTGATGCTGCAAGAACGCACCCCGGGGACTCTGGGTAATGTAGTCCCGGCGCAGAAAGCGAGCATTTTGCCCCCCACGGGCTGGTCAGTGGTGGCAAGGCAGAGTGGCAGCAAACCGGGAGAAGTCCAGAGAGCAAATAAACAACCAGCGGCAAAGTAAGCGTACCGCGCTGCAGGAGGGCCGAGGCATTTTTAAACACCTCCCGGCGCTGTTGGCGATGCTGCAAGGACGCGCCCCCGGGGACTCTGGGTAATGTAGTCCCGGTGCAGAAAGCGAGCCTTGTGTCCCACGGGCTGGTCAGTGGCGGCAAGGCAGAGTGGCAGCAAACAGGGAGAAGTCCAGAGAGCAAATAAATAACCAGCGGCACAGTAAGCGTCCCGCGCTGCGAGAGGGCCGAGGCATTTTTAAGCACCTCTCTGCGCTGTTGGTGATGCTGCAAGGACGAGCCCCCGGGGACTCTAGGTAATGTAGTCCCGGCGCAGAAAGCGAGCATTGTGTCCCACATGGGCTGGTCAGTGGCGGTAAGGCAGAGTGGCAGCAAAGAGGGAGAAGTCCAGTGAGCAAATAAATAACCAGCGGCAAAGTAGGCGTCCCGTGGCAAGGGTGCTGCTTACTGAAAAATTCAATCATAACATTTCAGTTCCAATACTGACTTAGATACATCCAAGCAGGTAGGTATGAAATGTTGGGTGAAGTGTTCATAAGGGAAACCTGGGAGTTACTGTATAGATATAGGTGCATAAATAAGGACTCTGAAGTTTTCTTAATTGGTAAAGATTGCGGGAAGGCTTTAAGTGGGTCTTTAGTGTGCAAAGAACTGTCGCTTTATGGAATGTGGAATGCATCAAAAGCAAACTTATCATGCTACTTGAAAGGCTCCCCAGCTGCCATGATTAATTTACAGTGAATTTATTTAGTGCTAAATGATCAAGACTGTTGTGGGATGAAGCCAGGCATCGCATATCTAGTCACAGTACACTTCAGGGTTGTTTGCTGTAAGCAAGTATTGTTTCCCCTGGCTCGCACAGTTAGGGAGGCACCACTGTGGCCTTCATTGAATGTTTCCAGTATATGGTTTGACTCGTTGAGCAGATTGAAAGCCATGTTGTTTTTTTAACAAAATGTAGCCTTAACTTCAGCCCGAGAGACATCTGATCCCCAGGTTGCAAGGCCTTCAGCAGAGCTACAAGCCCTGGTCCGTACGAACTTCCCGATCAATTTCCGAGAAATGGTTCATCGTATCTTTAACATGTTTGATACGAGTGGGATCGTACACTTATTCAGTTCTCTTATACACCTTTCGGACCATCTTCGGAATAATTCCAGCCTTCATACACTGTACTTGGAAGTGTTTTTGAAGTGATTCCTTTGGTCCTGCTTTCAGTAGTGGGCATCCTGATTTTTATACTCTTGCTTCGCAATGGACATCGTAATCCCTCAAGAAATGGAGAGAACACTGCTGGAACGACGTTGTCATGAGCACATGGTATTCTACCTGACAACACCTTGGCTGCGAGAGCTGAGTGAGCATTGGTTCCTGTGTTTCAGACTAGTCTGGCTAGACGGTATCCTGCCTATGTTCCGTTGCCTCTTCTGTGGATTCGACTGCGTGTTGGACCTGTGTCTGACACTTCCATGAGTTGCAACGCCAGACATAGAAGCACTACTGGCGCCTTTGCAGGCTGATATGTGCAGTTGTCCACAGCATATTCCCATGTTGATCACAGCATTTCTAGAGCCTAAAAAAAGATGCTTCTGATCCTGTTGGAAGGTGTATCAGCTCAAATTCAGAAATTTCGGCATCAGGCATGCAGGCATCTAACTCTTCCCTGGCAGCTGTCATGGTAACAAGAGATGACCACCTTTGATCATTGGATATGATACTGGAAGTTCTTGAGGGACTGCCTTTTGAAGATATGATGTTCAGCGATGTTGAGTCTTCAGCACAGGATTCTTAAAACAGTCTGGCCTCTCCTGTGTTGGGAACTGTTTGGCTATTTTTTAAACATTTACCAAATGGAATTTCGAGTGTGACTTTGTTTCATTCTCTTCTCGGCTCTAACTGAGCTTCATGGCTTTCAAGGTGCTCAGTGCAATAACCACAATATATACAAGTTTAGAGGACATTTTGAATGTTTTTGTAGGGAAAAATGACATTTTTTTTATATACCTTTTTCACACTTTTAAGTACCTTTTAGTATGTTTTATGTAAATGATTTTATGACTTTGTTAAGCATTAGACTTATCATTACCTAGCTGACCTTGTTGACCTTTTGATGAGGAGTGGGTATCATGCGTTTTAGGACAGTCCCATCATGTATACCCCGTTGTACATACATTATTCCATACACACGACTATAACCATTCTAAACAGGTGTCTTACCTATTGCCTTGCTCCTGGCTCTTCGACACCAGGCTCTTAGTCTTCTATCAGAATCCCTGTACCTGACGTACATAAACATGTACCCAGACACGGCAGAATTATTCTGTTTAAGAGTCACCACCTTTTTCATTCTTGGCCAACAGCCAGCTGTGCATGATCACAATTGTTTAGAAAAGCAGCAGTGATTGTTTTCAAAACATTTAGGATTATTTAAAAAAAATCCATGGTTGTTTTAAAACCGTATTGATTCTAGAAAAAACCCTGGAGTGACCACTTTAGTAGAAAAAACCCTCACTCCCCCTACAAATTAGAGGAGAATTCCTTCCAGGCTGACACTGGGGTCCTCCATGCAGAATCTTTGACACACAGCGGTCTGACATCCCTTGCGGGTTGTCATCCTTGACGTAGAGACAAGGTCCTTTGTTCTAAACCATCAAGTGAGGGGCTGATTGATCTCTGGGGGTTTCTTGGCTACAGATACACATAGCTATACACACATACACCTACACATCCAGTTTAGGCTAGGTACATATTAGCTAAATTACTTAGGGTGAACATTTTAGGAATATGCAAGTGCTACTGTTTTTATCTGCGCTACTTATGTTCATCTTATTAGCACTATGGTAGAAATGGATCTATTATTTATGATAGTGGTACTAGCATTCTCTTTCGTATGCTTCTGTCTCCTGATTGTTGCAGCACATATGTTTTACACAAGATTGTCACTGGACCAATAAATATTTATTGAAACCTCCTACTCGCCATCCTGTGTATTTTCTGAGAGAAAGCAAGCACGAGTGTCTGAGAAAAATGCACTGTACTGTTTTTCCCGATCCCTGGGGAATCAGGGTTGTCATGTTCAGGGGTTGCTAGAAACTACCTTCACCATTGTAGAATACAGGGGGTGGTAGTGGCACTGTAGAGCTAGCTGGTCAAACGGCTGACATATCCTGTGGGGTGTCCAGAAGTAGTTGGGACACCAAGCCTTCAGTTTAGGTCATCCAAAATGCGCAGGTCCTGAGGGACTCCTAGGAACTACACGACAGTACATTCTGTATTAAAGATACCGTTACAAACTGATGTCAATGGAAGACAATAGAGGAAATGTCCATTCAGTCAGATGTCATGCTGGCCATCTCAAGCCCATGAGTGGCCTGTAGAACTGGGTCTGAATTAGCCAAGTGAGATCACTTTCTCTGTAAGGCTGGCCTGCAGTAAAGTCTTTTGTATTCTATGTGCAACTGTGAGTCATCTATGTTGGAAGCATTTGTGTGTGATATGCATGTAAAGGCACTGGAAACAAGTAGTTCATATGTCTGGGTAGTCACAGTGTCTCTGCACAGGCAGAAAGGCTGAAGTAGAGTCAGTGACATTGTATGATTCAGAAACAATTAATTATAGGTGGCTTCGGCGTCACGACGAAGCTCCTCCACCAACCTCCGCTCCACGCCGGTTTCCGTCAACGCTTCTGGCAGTCCTCAACTAGGAAACACTGCCGCTTGATGCTAAAGATGAGGTGAGCCCTGCGCCCTCATAAACAGCCATCTCCACAGAGTTTTTGACGTTTTTCTCGGCCGCGACTCGTCTCCTCGAGTCCCGGACGCCATTTTGTTTTACTGAGGAGGCGCGACTCGCGCTTTACAACGCTACATCTTTTCTACAATTCAGCATCTCTCCAACTCATGGATCTGCTCTACCTTTCTTTCAGAAATGAGGTGAGCCCACCACCTTTAATTGAATTTGGTTCTGCAGCGTCTTTGGTGTTTTTTCTCAGCTGCGACCCGGATTTCCAGATCCCGGCCGCCATTATGGGTGCCAGCACAGCGCGCCTTGAATCTCTGAACTTTTTCCCCACAATTGAGCTTCAATAGGGTTCATCGTCTCGCTCAATCTCTGCTTCCAAGATGAGGTGAGCCCAATGCTCTCATTTGTTTTCACTTTTTAATCGCATTTCTAACATTGGTTGCTGGGACTCTACTCCTCTCACTTCAGCCGCCTTTTTGTTCTTCAGTGGTGCGCGCTTCCTCTGTTTGAGCGCTATGATGTTGCATCTCTCTCAGACCCTGTGGATGATTTTTCTCCAATGAGTTTATTTTTTCTCTGGCTATTTTTACTGTGCTCTGATTTGCCCATGATCTAGCTACTCTTCATCAACTGACTTTTTAGTCACGTTCAGGATCCTTGTTGCTATATCCATTTTTCCTTATTTCTTTGACTTTAAGGTTTCGCATGCTTAACTGACTCTTTTCCACCGTATCTGACCTCTGGAGACCAGCGTTCTGCTTACTTTCAATCCCCCGTTGACCTTACATGGGGAAACTTTGCAATTTGAAACTCTCTACTACTACCAAGGCACCTATTTGCTTGGACTCTGACTCTCCTTCACAGGATATGGAGGAAGGCGCGATGTCTAAACCTGAAATTACTCAGGGAGCAATTTCTAAGTCTCATAATGGTAGTAAATTACTGACCACTTCAGCATCTTCTATGCGCCTCAAGAAGGACCCTCCTTCTCCTGATAACACCTCTTCTTCTTCCTCTATGGATCTTATCTTCGAGGAACTACCAGCTCTTAGACCATTTATGGAAACAACAACTAAAACATTACAAGTTATGCATGATAAATGGTCATCCTTGGACTCTTGTGTCCTAATTCTTGAACAGTCCACAGAATCCCTTCAGAGTTCCTGTTCTCGGATCCCACCCATAGAATCTGAAATTCTTCAGCTTAAAAGGCAAACAGAGGATTTGGAAAACAGAAATTGTAGAAACAACCTACGCCTTTACGGACTTCCTGAACTTTCAGAAGGGTCCAATCCTACTGCTTTTTTCCAGTCCTTTCTTCCAAAAATTCTAGATGCACCGGCCTTATCTTCCATCAATATACAGAGAGCACATCGGTTGGGCCCCAAAATCTCTTCTAAACCTCGAGGGGTCATCATGCTATTTCTACAATACACAGACCTCCTACAAGTTCTTTCAGCTGCCAAGATCAAAAAACAAATTATTTGGGAGGGCCATCGTCTTTATCTGTCACAAGATGTTGCTAAGGTTACTCCTGATCGCAGGAAGACATTTCTTGATGTGCGTCCACAATTGAGAGCTTTCAATGCTAGATACGGTCTCCTTCACCCACGCCTTTTCAAGGTCACTTACAAGGAAAAGACTACTACATTTGAAGATCCTGCTGTTCTACAAGAATTTCTACATCGTCATGGAGCGGATGTTATGGACACTTCCAGATCCACCTGAATGGACCTGATACCTTTCTAGTCTTGTGCATCCTGTCTTAATCTTTGTTGTCATTATCTAATTGTTGTTTTACCCTTTCTCATTATTCTATGTGTATTTATGCATTACCTTAGTGTTCTCATACCATGTTTTTATAGCCCCTTTTAACAGATTTCCCCTCAATCATCCTATTCTGATGTTATCCCATTGGTCCTTTATATTGTCTTTCCTACCATTCTGTCAGCGGAGGTTCGGTTGCTGCTCTTGCTGTTTCGCTGTTGTCTTTTTGACGCCGTCACACCCTGTTCCAATTTGTACCGGTAAGTATGTTTTTCAGTCGTCTGTTCTGGACATGTACTGTCTTCATGTTCTTTATATCTTTTTCCTCTCTTTCTTCTTCTTTCCTGATCTTTCCCTCTTTTCTTTCCTTCCCTCTTTTCTCTTTCTATATTGCTCTTAACTCTTTTCTCCTCTTCTATTATTTCTTCTTATATATCTATTTCTGTATAGGCTCAGTAAGCATGTTATCGCTTTATATTTTCTCGCAGTTTTTAATTCCGTGTTACTATCTGGAATGTTAAAGGATTAAATAATCCGATTAAAAGGCAACGGGTATTGTCACATCTTGCTAGACTTAAGACTGATGTTGCCCTTATTCAGGAATCTCACCTCTCAGAGGCTGAGGCTCTAAAAGTTAAACGTTGTTGGGTGGTACATGTTTTTATTTCTCCCACTGTAGATAAGAAAAATGGTGTTTTGATTTTGTTTCACAAAAAGTTAAATATCTCTGTAATTTCTCAAGATTGTGATACTATTGGTCGCTGGATAATTGTTAAATTGCTTATTGATAAAATACCCATTGTGATTTTCAATGTTTACGCCCCTACTGGCGTTGATAAGCTTTTTTGGCCTTCTATCTCAGATAAAATGACTACTCTAACAGACGATTATATTATTTTTGGTGGTGATTGCAATCACATCTTTGACCCTATCCTTGATCGTCACTCCAAAGTTAAATTCTCACCTTCTAGGATGCACTCCCAATTTACCAAAACTGTTCAAAACAATGCATTAGTAGATATATGGAGATTATGTAACCCCGACCTTAGAGAGTACAGTTTTTATTCCCCTTCTCATAGCTCCCAATCCCGCATTGATTACATGTTTCTTAGCAAATCCTTGACTCAATATGCTATTCACTCTGATATTGGTTCCATCTTGATATCAGACCACGCTCCCGTTCTTGTTGATATTGACCTCATTCCCTTCTCTCCCCACTCTGGCAGGTGGAGGTTCAACAATTCTTTACTCCTTGACCCCACTTTCTGCACAGAATTTACTACGTTTACACCTGAATTCTTATGTTATGGTTTGGGACTCATTTAAAGCAGCTTCTAGAGGTTTTATCATTAACTTTGTCTCGCACAAGAAAAAACTTAACGAAGCTAAATCTGCTCAACTACTCACTCAAATCAAACAATTGGAACTTGCATATCATTCCGCGAATACCGAATCCTCCCTTAAAGATTTTATTGATGCCAACTTTTATTTTAATAAATTTACCACTGATGCTGCTTCGAATTTGCTATTGAAGTGTAATTCACGTTATTACGGCGGTCAAAATAAAATGGGGAAGTTGCTTGCTAATTATTTAAAAATTCGAAAAGAAAGAACAAAAATTGAAATGATTAAAATTTCAACTGGTGATTCTTTATTTAAGGATAAAGATATCCTTAATGAGTTTGTGACTTTCTACAAAAATCTCTACACTCCAGAATTAGTTCCTACCTCAGCTCATCTCCTTTCTTACTTCCATTCTATTCCTCCTCCTCCTTCAACTCATGTAGATTTTGAATCTTTAAATGTTGACATCTCATTGTCTGAGATCTACCATGCCGTCTCAAAATTACGTCATGGTAAAGCCTCCGGCCTGGACGGGTTTACTATTGAATTTTACAGTCATTTCGCCTCTCTCCTTTTACCAAAATTTTTAATTTTATTTACATTTTTTCTTGATTCTGGTCTGTCGAGCGGCTCCTTTCAACAAGCCTTGATTTGTTTGATTCCCCGAGAGGACAAGGATCACTCTCTCTGTAAAAACTATCGACCCATCTCTTTAGTTAATACCGATTACAAAATCTTGGCAAAGATTCTAGCTCTCCGCATGGATCCTTTATTGCCCGACTTAATTGGTCCTGAACAATCTGATTTTGTTAAGGGCCATCTATCCTCTGATAATTCCTGAGTCTTCTTTGACATTCTCAGTAAGGCCTCCTCTATAGATCTTCCCCTTGCTGCTATTTCTCCAGACGCTCCGACAAGGTTGCCCTCTTTCCCCTTTACTATTTGTTCTAGCTTTGGAACCGAGGGGCATATTATCAAGGGGCTTTATCTCCACTTTTTTGGCTTTAAAAGCCAGGAAAGCGGAGATAAAATTATCTCCCTATTACCAAGCTGTCGCTAACACCAGTTAGCGACAGCTAATAGGAGATAGTGACCATCTTGGGCCCCGCTTTGCATGTCAGTGATATTTATCACTAATGACATGCAAAGTGGGCGTGCCAAGATGTTAGCGACTGAAAACAGTCGCTAACATCGCTATCTCCTATTACCAACTTTTGGAGATATTCGCGCTAAGCGCGAATATCTCCAAAAGCTAACACTTGCCCAGGAGCAGTTCTTAGCCATGTTATCCAATGGGAGGTGGATAACATGGCTAAGAGCATTTGCTCGATAATGCATGAATATCGCTGACTTTTCAGCGATATTCATGCATTGCGGCCGTTTTTTATCGCATTTGCGATAAACCTTGCTAATAGCAAGGTTTATCTGCGATAAAAATCGCCGATTTGCGGCGATAATTTTTGTCTCTAAACAAGTTAGAGACAAAAAATATCTCTATTGGTTGGTAATATGCCCCCTTGTCTTACTAAAATTCATCAGGATGATTCTATTTCTGGTTTCCACTTTGATTCTCAACAGGTTAAACTTTTGGTTTATGCCAACGACATTCTTTTTTACTGTTCAGATCCAGATCCAATCTCTTCTCTTCCTTCTTTTCTTCAACAAGTTTCCTCTTTCTCCGCTGTTTCTGGCTATCGTCTTAATGTAGATAAGTGTGAAATTCTCTCTTAAAATTCTTTATGCCAAAAAGATCTCTTTGATCTTTCTGGTTTCTCGTGGCAGCCGACCAAAATTAAATATTTAGGAGTTTGGTTTGCCCCTCTCTTATCTGACACTCTGAAAATAAATTGTGATTATATTTCCACGAAATTGGATAATGCCATCACCCGTTGGAATCCACTTTTTCTGTCCTGATGGGGACGTTTAAATTCTATCAAAAGGATGCTCTCACCTCTTCTATTATTCACTATTTCTATGATTTCTATTCATATAGGCAATTATTATTTTAAGAGGATTGACTCTATTTTGCTAAAGTTTTTATGGAATGGTAAACGTTCTCGCATCGCTCTTGCTTCTTTAAGGAAAGACAAATCTCAATCTGGAGTTCGTTTCCCTGATTTCAAGGCATACCATCATGCTTTTTCTCTAAAACAAACAGCTCATTGGCTTTCCACTGATCTTCCTTTCTATCCTCCTCTTTGGATAAAGATAGAATCTTCCTTTATCTGTCACTTTGACTTCCGTGAAATCTTATCTTTCACATCTCCCCTGACTTGCTTTCGCAACCCTATCCTTTCTCATTCTCGCAATCTCCTTCTTCCTTATTTATCTTCTTCGTATCCCTCTATCTCTTCTACACATGAACAACCCATTTGGCATAATAAACAGCTCAAGATCCGCAATCGCCCTTTCTTTTGGAAAAATTGGCACTCCCGTGGTCTGCGATGGATCTCCCAACTACTCTCTCATAATCTCCCCCTTTCTTTTCCAGATCTTCAATCTCTATTCTCCTTACAATCTAATTCCCACACACAATACAACACCCTCCTTCCCATTCTTATGTCCCATCTTAAATCCTTACCAACCTCTAACCCCATTCCCGCCGCCTGTCGCCTCATCTCTCTGGCAATAGACTCTTCTCCCTCCGCATCTTTTCTTTATAATTCTGCTCAATTATCTGTTGTAAGATCTAAACCTAAAACTGAATTAGCTTGGGAACAGGATTTTTCAGTAAAATGGTCAATTGTCTTATGGGAAAAAATTTGGTCTAAAATTCATAAAACCTCTAGAGCTGCCAACACAACCCAAACTTTATATTTTATCTATAACCGTACTATCTTTACTCCTTCTGTTTTGTCGTCCTTCTCCTCTGATACCCCTTCTACTTGCTGGTCATGTCCCTGTCCATCTGCAGATTTGAAACATATGGTATTTGAATGTCCTTCTATTCTCCAGTTTTGGAGATTAGTGTGGCTTCAAATTCGCAAATTTTTTGGGTTTCAGATTCCTTTTTCCTTCATTCACATCTTTTTAGGTTCCCTATCTCCTGCACTCCCCCAATCTCACCAGCATTACTCTCTCATTGATCTTTTAATAGCCATCGCTTTCCATCACATTATCTCTAATTGGAAACAAGCCACTAATGTTTATTTCCGTTCATGGTGGAATGCGGTATGTTTTCATCACCGGCTCAACACTAATTATGTCTCTCCCATTTCCTTGGCAATTAAAAGAGATCTTCTTTGGCTCCCTTTAGTAACTTATCTCTCCTAATCTGCCCCGTCAACCAACACCCATGATGTTAATTCTGTTGAAGTACGCAAACCACTTTATTTTTCCCATTGCCTTTTTCTCACTGTTGATTGCTAATGTTTCCTTTATTGTTATTTTTACTATATATTGCTTTCATATGCTCTGTTTTTTGTAACTTATTATGCTTGCTTTGTCATTCCATGTGCATGATTTTAGATATTTTCATTATTTTGTTCCTTCTACTTAACAAATGCAATTTCATCATCTTTATTATTATTGTATAGTTTAATGAGTTATCATATCATCTGTTTTTTCATTCCTGCTTCTGTTAATGTTTTTCTTTAATATTCAATAAACTCAAACAAAAAAAAGAAACAATTAATTATATAGTAGGACTGTGCTCCTATAGCTGCTGTATATCTGGGATGCTCTTAGTGACAAACTCCAGTACAGTCACGGAAAGAAGGGATAGGCATAGTTTCTCATCTGCCATGCAGTCGCTTTTGAAGGTTTGATGGGGCTGAGATCAGGAAAGTGATATATTGGTCCAACTTGTGTGCAGATTGTGGGGCACAGGTTGTTCAAGTGTACTTGTGTGCCAGATAAATGCCTCTGGGTTGCTAGCAAAGCCTACCTACAGTTAGTTTCATTATAGGATGGGGCATTAGGAAGGTTGGATGGGCCAGTGACAACTCAGATGAATGCTTTGTAGGCTGGAAGGTATACAGTGCTTAATGTGAGCCAGTGTTTGCTAGTGGGGGGCACAAGTACTTATTTTTCGGGACCACCAATTTTCCCCATCGTTTATTTTACCAAATGCAAGAGAGGGAAATTACACAAATTGGAAAGATGGAAAAAGAGAAAGATGGCAAAAACGTCACAAAAAGAGAAAGCAGGAACCTGCAGGAGTGAGATTTAAAAAAAAGAGGGGGCATCTGGTAGTGGATTAAAAAGGTAGGAGGAGGTCTTAAAACTACCAGCCTTGGTATTTAGTGTGCCAACATTTAATTGCAGTGGCCGCTGGCTTTTGAGCGGTTTCACAAATCAAGCACTGAAGAAGTGGCATCGTTAACCCCCAGCGTTTGCAGTTTAGTGTGGGTGGTGTTGACATTTAAATTTGTTTGTGAGCCTTAACTGTCTGCAGCTCTGCAGACAAAATCTCTTAAAAATACAAAGATGCAGGAAACCGATAGCAGAGGCCAAGCAAGCAAGTTTAATTGCAACAAAGAAGTGAAGAGGAAAAGAGAGGGAATGAAAGCGAGAGGGAGGGAGGACCAGAAGTAAGAGTGAAGTGAAGGGCATATACAATTAAGGAAGAAACTGTGACAAGAAGGAAGGGGAAAAGGGATGAAAGGATGGATGCAAGTGCAAAAGGACTGATGGATGTAAGGACAAAATAATGTTTGTTTGAATGAAAGAAAGATAAAAAGTCCCACTCCCCCTGTAATGCCTCTCGGTGGTCCTCTGAATTTGGCCCTCCTGACCCTGGTAGACCATGCCAACAACCTTGAGACCATTCTGGACACCAACATCTCCATGAGCAGACAGATTGACGCCATCTCCTCATCATGCTTCCACATCCTATGAAAGCTACATTTAAAGTAGATCCCACTGACAATCAGACGAACGGACATCCAGGCTCTTATTAAAGTAGACTTGATTACGGAAATGCCCTCTACATTGGAATGCCATCCCATGTCCTACGTAAACTCAAACCACCCACAACGCCGTTGCCACACTGATTATGAATATCCCACGAAATAACCATATCTCTCCACACCTCAATAATCCCCATTGGCTCTCAGTCCATAAAAAAATTCAAGTTCAAGCTTCCCACCCACGCCTACAAATCTCTCTATAACACTGATCCAGCTTTCCTCAACCACCGCCTCAACTTCTACTAAACCATCAGACACCTTCAATCTGCATGACAGACAAGAGCACACCTCCCTCGCAGTAAGACCAGAAGTGGAGGACTCTCCTTCTAATGACCTTGCAGCCAATCCCAGGAACGACCTACCGAAATACCTCAGAACCTTCTCCTCCCTCACGAACTTCAGAAGGAACCTCAAGACATGGCTCTTACAGATGAAACAGGCATGGTCTCCTCCCCTCTCAGGCCTGCCCTACTCAGCGCCTGTATACCTTCACAGGTGATTAGCCACTCTCTACAAATTCACATAGCATAACAATGATGAAAGTCAGAATGAATGGACGAATGGTTGCCTGGATGGAGGTGTTGAAGGATCGATTGCCGGATTGATAAAAGTACGGTGAATTGGTGGATGGATGAACAAGAATTGGTGGATGAATAGATGTGTAAAATAATGTATGAATGTTTGGAAGTGTGAGTACAAGGATGGATGGATGGACTACTGTAATAATGTAAGAATGAATGGATGGACTGGTGAAAGGATGGATGAAAGTATGAAAAGATGGATAGATGGATAGATACATGGAAGGTTTTAAGGTGAATGGATAGCCTTAAGAAGGGACACCATCTAGAGTGGGTAGTGCTTACTCGCTTCGCTCACCCAATGGTATTCGAGATAGGGATGAAAGTGGGGAGAATTTTAATTTGCTGGCTAGACCCTTCCACTGAAGGTATGGGGAAAGGCAAACAACAACTCAGATGAGCGCCTCACAGAAGGGTGTGAAGTGTCAGATCAGAATGTTACGATTTTCCACAGTTCTCCTTCAAACTGAGGAATGAAACAGCACTTCAAAACTTAGGTTTGTGATGCTTATTTGATGAGATCATTTCATAGCTACTACCTGATAAAGGAACGGTAGATATATGTTTTTCCACAATGCCCTACATTTATAATACAACTAAAAGTAGTATGACTGTGAACTGCATACATATCATTATTGTCTGATGGGCGTTAAGTAGTGCAGATTGTGCTGCTTTGTGTCATTATCTAGAAGAGATAGTGGTCTCTTTCTGCTATTTAGAGAGCTAGAATATTGTTTTAATATAATTTGAGTCTAATTATAACATTCCATTGTGCATACATTTGCACAAATATTACCGTTGAAATGCTGTCATTTCCTTTTTCCTTTTCATCCTTCCCCCGGCCATCATGTATTCCTTGAATGTATGCTGTATTGTTAAGTGCTTATATGTGCAATATGAGCTGAGACCTTTTGTTTTAGCCATCTGGGGTTTTAGTGTGACGGCTTCATGCACTCTGCACACAATGGCCACATCATGTCCTAAACTCAGTGACACGGTGAAATCTGGTATCGGAATTTCATGAATGCTTAAGCGTTATAATTTCTAGTTTGCTATGCAAATACCAAGCTTAACGTTATATTTTCTTGCCCTGTGACCTCTCTCAGTTGTGCTCAGCCAGGAGTAATTTTTATACATAAAATCAAAATCTAATAGCTCTTAATTTATGACCCATAAACTATGCTGGTCACAGTTTCTGCGCAACAACAGCATTTCTTTTTACATAATTGCCAGACTGGTTACAAAATGTGCTATTAAAAGTACATTTTAGCAGTTAAAATAGTTTCCTATAATATTTTCTATCTCTATGCTAATGGCCTTCCTATGCACGTTTGCTTATCAAAAACCTTTGGATGATAAATCTTATGGTGCCTCAAAAATAAGAATGTACCACTATTTGTGTTTAAATGTCTCTATAAATATTATGTCTTACAGTTTCCTTATTTAACTGATTTTATAGTAATCTGGCTTTCATTCATTTAGATTCAACATAAACCCCGTTAATAAAGCAGGCTTTTTAAATATCTTGGCCGACTATCATATCAATATAATTTTTTGTTAACCTTTCTGAAAGTTTGAGAACATGTGTGTGTGTGTGTATATCTATGTATGTATATATGTATGTATGTATATATGTATATATATATATATATATATATATATATATATATATATATATATATATATATATATTATTTTTTTTTTTTTTTTTTTTTTTGCCAAGAAAGCAAAACAAGGATGGATGTTTATTAATTCCTTCGAAAACGTAAACTTTAAAAGTACCATCTCCTGCATAAGGCTGGTGAAAAACCAGCAATGATCCTTTGTCGGTAACCTGCTAATTTCGGACATGCAGCTGATACCTGAATTGCAGGATTTAGAAAATGAAAACCTGACATCATCCAGCGAAGCCCACACTCAATCTTTAATTGCTCAACAACAGCTAAATACATTTGGAACGCCTCCCACGTCTTTTTAAGCCCAAGTCCAAGTTTCACCCAGTCATGCCACGTGATTCTATAGACATATTTATTGATCATCTGATATCTCAAATCAAATCAAATAAAAAAAACTCAACCACTACATACAAAGAACGTGTGCAAGTCATAGTAACCGGAATTACAAATATCTTCAACTGGTGCATAAACTACAACATAATAATCAAATTGTCATTCGCAATTCAGACAAGGGTAGCAATATCGTAATGTGGCCTAAAGCAGACTGTATGGAGGAAGCTCTTAACCAATTAAACAATCGAGATTGCTATAAAAGAAGAAACATCCAAACAACTCAAGCCACATATAATGAATTCTGTTCAAAACTACTAGCATGGAAAAGTGCAGGACTTCTAAGTTCCGATGAATATAAATATCTCAAGGACGACTTTCTAGTTATGCCAGTAATTTATTTTATTCCAAAAAATTACAAGAATCCCACCAAACCACCTGGTAGGCCAATAATCTCTGCACGTAAAAGTCTATTGGAGAACACATCTTGATACATCGATTGCTTTCTACAGGAACATGTTCGAGGATTACCATCAGTCATCCAAGACACCAGCGATTTTCTTAGACACATTTACAACTTTCATTTTCGAAAACACTATCTGTTAATGACATTGGACAAGACAACGCTCTACACAAGCATCAACCATAAAGATGGCATTAGAGCATTGGAGCACTTTTGGTCAACAGACGGATATGGGTATTCCAACAAAGCAAGATGTTAATCAACATGAGGTCATTTTGCCTAGAGAACAATCTCTTTATGTTTCAAAACCAGATTTTCCCGCAAGTTCGGGGGATCACCATGGGGACCAGCTTCTCCCCCAGCTACGTGTGTCTTCACATGGGCTGGTGGGACGAGCTGGTCCTTTGGGCTCAATATAGGGAAACTCTGGACAATTATGGAATGGTATGGTTAAGATACATTGACGCTCTATTTGTCATTTGGAGGATCTCAAGGTAAAGTGCAATTGAATTTGTGCCTGAATTTAATGTTAACGATATTAATCTTAATGTTACAGCAATTGGGAGTGGAGAATCGGTCAACTTTTTTGATGAACAGGTTAACATTGCTAAAAAAAGGATTGAAACAAAGTTATATCACAAGGGAACAGCTGGCTGGTTAATCTGTACTCCACGCTATCACCTTTCATCCAAGCCACCTAATGTACAGCATCCCTTATGGGGAAATGCTCAGACTTAAAAGAATCTGCAGCAATGAGGTAGACCTTAATTCAGCCCATAGTGATACCAAAGTAAGATTCATGGTACAGGGATACTCCAAACAAGCAATAGATTCAGCAATTATAAAAACACAAATTGCAAATTGATCTGATGTATTGTTCAGTATTAACAGCAGCAGCGTAATCCCCAACTCCTCATGAAAACAGAAAGGAGATTGATAAACCTGGCTAATTCTTTAATTTCAACAAACAAGAACAACAGCTAAGAAATATAGTCATTGCAAATTGGCTACTGGTACTGGAAGATCCCGTCATTGGTCCTCTACTGCCCAAATCACCCTCTGTAAGTTTTAGAGAAGCCACTCCCATGAGTAACACTTTAGTCAAAAGCAGTCCAGAAATTTCGGAAGTGGGAAGTTGGATGACACAAAGTAAATGTAACACCTGTAGAGCTTGCGAATTTGGGGTCAATAAAGTATCATATTTAACCCCATTCTGTGACAAATCCAATTTAATCAAGAAGTTCCTTACCAGAAAAAAAGGACTTTGTGGTTTATGTGTTGGAGTGTACCTGTGGATTGCATTATGTAGGTAGCAAAAAGCTACAAGCTCACAAGCGGATACTCCAACAAATACGGGCTATTACCAACTCTGTCCCAACATATTCAGTTGCTCGCCATTTCAAAGAAATCCATGGCAACAATCTAGAACACCTCAAATACTGTCTGTTGTACTTGATTTCGAGTTCAAGACGAGGAAGCAATAGAGAGGGTTCACTGACAGAATATCGATGGGAAAAATATAGATGGAAAAAATATAGATGAAAAAATGTAGAATGAAAAAATATTGACTCCCTGTGCATTAACAGGTAAGTTACAAAATATCGGTAAAAAATATCGATGTTAAAAATAGTTGTACAAAATATAAATTGTTATTATCTAAATAAAATAAAATAATAACTATTTGCTATATTAAATAATAAAATGAATTCAAAAAAGAAAGTAGATTTAATATACATATTAACAAATATAACAAATAAATGTTATTTAAAAAAGTTAAACACACATAGAAAATAACTAATATGTATAACTAATATGTAGATCAATTGTTAATAGAACTCTCAAAATGCAGATCTGGCTCACCCATGGACCCCTGGCCAGCTAAACAATATAAATCTCTTGCCCCCCTTCTTAACCCCATCTTAAATGGGATATGGAATGACTCCCTGCGTACAGGTATCTTTCCAGACTCTTGGAAGCGTGCCCGACTAGTCCCCATACTGAAGAAACCTAATGCCGACCCTAGTGAACCTGCCAACTACAGGCCTATCTCCTTATTACCAGCTCCTGCTAAAGTGCTCTAAAAACTTGTACAGCAGCAATTAGCATGCTTCTTAGAAGCGCATGGTGCCTTTCATGACTCACAACACGGTTTTAGACCGGGATACAGTACTGAGTCAGCACTGATCGAGATGGCCGACGCCGTACGATGGAAATTGGACGAGGGAACAAGAGCGGTGTTGGTGCTGCTCGACTTGTCGGCAGCATTCGACACCGTCTCCCACCCCCTCCTCCTCGACCACCTCCGGTCAAAAGGCATCCAGGGTACGGCCCTCAAATGGTTTGCATCCTTCCTGTCCAATCGGACGCAAGCAGTGTTCACTCCTCCCTATACTTCGGACAGTCGACCGCTTCGGTGGGGAGTCCCCCAGGGCTCCTCACTGAGCCCTCTCCTGTTCAATGTTTATTTTTCGCCCCTAGCTGAAATCATTGCTCAAACAGGAATAAAGGCAACATCCTATGCAGATGACATTCAACTCCTGTTCACCTTTGACAGCCCCACTCAATTCACTTTCGACCCAATAAAAAATTGCCTCTGCACCATAGCCCAATGGATGGATAACAACTTTCTTCGGCTTAATGCCGGGAAAACGGAGGTATTATTCTTTCATCAACCATCCCCACTGGACCCCAACATCTGGTGGCCCCTTGAATTGAGTCCCCCCCCCCCAGCCAAAAGAATCAGTAAAAAATCTAGGGGTCAGATGGGATTCTAACCTCTCATTCCACCAACTAGTCCATACGGTATCTGCTGCCTGTTTTTCCAAAATCAGGATGGTGAAAACATTCATCAACTTTATACCTAATAACACCAGGAAGACCATAGTTCAGGCACTGATCACCTCCCATCTGGACTACGCCAACGGCCTGTACATCGGACTGACTTCTGGTCTTTGCCACTGACTCCAGACAGTCCGGAATGCTGCACTACGGTTGGTGGGTGGCATTCCCCTACGTGAGCACATTTCGGCACACCGCCGTAGACTACATTGGCTGCCTATACAAAAAAGGGCAGAATTCAAAGCACTAATACTAGACCACTGCGCAGTGAGGGGAAAGGGCTCTGCCTACCTCTCCACCTGCCTCTCCCCCTACAGTAATGCCAGGCATCTTCGCCCTTCCTCAAAAATTCTCCTCACTACCCCTAGATTTAAAAAAGCACACTCCGGCGGTAAAACCTTCCAAGTATGTGCTTCTGCTCTCTGGAACAAGTTACCCATTTCCATTCGGATGATCCAGGAAGAGCCTCCCTTTCGGAAAGCCTTAAAAACCTTTCTCTTTTGTTAAAATTCCCTCTAAATTCTAGCTCAGCATACGAACACACAGGAGCGCCGGGACACCCCGTTGGGGTAGCTGCGCGCTATATAAAATACACCAAATAAATAAAATATATATTTGCTTTAAAACAATTAATAAACTATTAATTTTGATTATATTATAATTTTAAAGTTATATATATATATATATATATATCCAGCTCCGTTGAGAGAGTCCATCTAGCGAACCGCACTCGAGCGGCGAAAAGCCTCCCCCAGGCTCAATAATATATATATATATATATATATATATATATATATATATATATATATATATATATATATATATATATTTTTTTTTTGTCACCAAATTGCTCCGTTACCAAGGGCACACTTTTGGACAGCTGGTGCAAGTTCCAGGGACGGGCTTTCCCTGCAATTTCAATTCTTCACCAAGAAAATACTCGCACTCCACCAGGAATATAGTTATGCACGTTTATTTTTATTGCCTTAACAGCAACAGCTTCACCAACGCGTTTCACAGCATCCGCTGCTTGATCACGGTTGTAACCGTGATCAAGCAGCGGATGCTGTGAAACGCGTTGGTGAAGCTGTTGCTGTTAAGGCAATAAAAATAAACCTGCATAACTATATTCCTGGTGGAGTGCGAGTATTTTCTTGGTGAAGAAAAGAAAAAAAAAAAATATATATATATATATATATATATATATATTTATATATATATATATCACACACCAAAGTTGCTCCTTCTGGAGTGCAGGGACCCAAGAAAGGTGGCATATATGCCGGCAGAACGTACCGGCTAACAATATCCCAAAACAAAAGTTCAATAGTGTACGCTATCAGGTGAAACCATAACTGAGTGACCTAGGGGTCGATTCGTATTCGAGAAACGAATCCGTACGATGATTCGTATTCATAGCCGTTTCCGTCCCAATCGCGTAGTACGATCCGTTGTGAGAAAATACGTCCGAATGAGTACGAACCATACGAAAATGAAGGGTAAATCCGTACGACATCGACTCGCACAGTGAACCGTACGATTCGTAAAAATGCATTACGACCCGCCAAGTACGATCCGGACCGGGAAATCAGTATGTGATTTGTACGGTAAACATCGCGTATGAGCAATTCGTACGGAGGGCAACACTATCACATACGAACCGTACCCCTGAAATCAAGGGGTGTACGCACGGGGTGTATGCACCGTACACCTACGACCTTGGGTGTACGAACCGTACTCCTACAGTCCGTACACCTACGATCATGGGGTGTACGCACGGGAACATATGCACCATACCCCTGAAATCCAGGGGTGTACGCACCGTACCCCGATGCACAGTACCCCTGCAGTCATGGGGTGTACGCACCATACCCGGGGGGTCCGTTTTGTACGCATTTTGAGGCAAAATCAGCTTTTACAGACGTTTTAAGTTCCCGTAGAAAAAGAGTTGTGCGGAGTGTTGTCGATACGATTCGTACTTGCTGGGTCGGAAAATGCAGCTTCGATCCGTACGGACATTGCATACTTCACGTTCCAAATGCGATTCGTACGGATTAGTGAGTTGTACAGTCTTCGGTACACATCGTACGTACGGGTACGGTTCTGCATACGATTCGTAAGGGAAAAAAGCTCCATACGGCTATTCGGAGGGCATTTTACCGAATCAGAATCGGCCCCCTAATATAACATACAGGCGCAATAGAAACATCCGTGACCTAGTAGTTAAAAATGACATTGCCAACCACCCCTCTGCCACCATCCATGGCCTGATTGGATTTTTTAATTTGACACAGCAAGTTTAAGGGATTTCTGGAGTACAGGGGAGTCACCAAAAGAATCACACAATTTCTAACTCATAGCACCAGCTTTGTGATAGATGCCATCGAGTGCACTTGCAAGCTATGGTATATTGGGAGTACCACCTGTACAGCGAAGAAAAGAGTTTTGACTCATCTTAGAGCCATCGCGAATAATGATCCCAAGTACCCGATGGCTCATCACTTCCACAAAAGCATTTTGCTTTTGTAGCTGAACTTAGCTATCTATTTCTGGAGCAAATCCCCAAGATTCGGAGAGGAGGGGACAGGGTGCTTACACTAAGACAACGGGAATCAAGATATATTATTGATTTCCAAACCAAGAAACCGGGGGGGGTTAAATATGGATGAGGAATTGTCAATACACTTAAAAGCAGGGTCCTAATTCCTTCCTGCTATTTAGACTGTTCTGTTTTTACTTGGATGTCCCCATTAGAGTCAGGAGGTTTTCTCTGTCTTTGGCTTGTTTCTGTTTCCTTCCTGCCAGGGTGTGCGTCAGGTACAGTTTTAACATGTTTTAAATTGAATGTTATAATGTTTCTATTTTCAGATTCGGTTATTGAATTATAACCATTTTCTTTTTATTTCCTTTGTAGGCAAAAAGAAAGGGGCCCACCCACATGTATTCACTTACATGGGCAACCTACCCTTTTCCCCAACTACCTGTTCACTCCCCACACCCCTCACACTTTTTACCTCGCCAGAATAGATTTCTCACCAGTAGGCAACTGATGGGTGCACAAGTATTTTGTTATATTCTGGGACTGATGCCAGTAGTGGTTGGACATTTTCCCTCCAGTGTGTTGTTCTACACACCGTTTACACCCTTGAGCCACTTTGATTTGAAGCATGGAGTTGTTTGGCACTTGCCCTTGATTGTGGTGTTTTATACATTTTATACACTTTTTACCCCCTGGGGTCGCTTTGATCGTGACCTGGTCTGCCCTCTCCTTTGGTTACCTTACCCTGACTTTATTGTCATGCGCACTGGCGCAGATTTGTGTCTTTGGACCAATCTGATTACCTGCTGTTTGGGTGGGCAATTGCCAACCTTGACTGTGTACACAATGATCTGTTTGGGGTTTCCTGGGTGGACTACAGTGTACCATGGCTCTACTTGGGCATGTGGCGCTATTACTATACCTCATGCACTGTATATTTATCCACTGTTATGGATGCATTTTTGGGATATTTTGCATCTGCTACGTGACCATGCTTACACTTTGTGTGTTATCTCATGCATTGTAATGTGGTTGATTCATGGCGATTAGCGCACTTGCCCTTAATGCGGTTTATACATTTATCTAACACGCTTACTTCTGACACAAGTCTGCTAATAAGATGTGCGCATACAGATCTGTTTATGTAGCATGTTGTATATTACTTTGACAATCTCGCAGATTTTATGAGACTCTGTCTATGTTTTGCATAATTCCATGTATATACATCATGATAAGAATATGGCGATTTGCGCACTGGCCTGCTTTAATGTTACATTTTTACTGGCTAATGCGTCTCAGGGACATGATTGCATTTATGCTTTGTGCCATCATTTTCAGTATATTGTATGCTGCATAACATGCGTTTGTACCACTACATCATGGCCGCCACATTGTGGGCTATACATTCAGTCCCTTTTCTATGTTTTCATACTTGCTGAAACTTTATCAGTTACTGGTGATGTTGTACACTTTACACGTGATCAAGACTGTTTCCAGTTGAAAGGCTTAGTGTAATAAACTTGGATTAAGAAACTGGTATCCTGTCCTTTATGCTAAGAGCGTACGTTATTGAACGTTTGTTTTGGGATATATATATACATATATCTCTATATATACCAATAACATCAAATCTTTTGATAAAACTATTCTAATATATATTAAAGTATTTAAAAATATTTAAACTTAAATTTACCACTCCGGGAAGTGCAACAGTAGGAAAAGTGTTGGATAGCGGAGGAGTAAAAACTACTATTCCCACGCCAGTGAGTGTAACAGTAGGGAAAGTGTTGGATAGGGGACGGGTAAAAATTAATATTCCCACACCAATTAAATATGCAATAGTAGGGAAAGTGTTGGATAGCGGAGAGGTACAAATTACTATTCCCACTCCAGTGAGTGCAACAATAGAGAAAGTGTTAGATAGCGGAGGAGTAAAAATTACTATTCCCACTCCAATAAGTGAAACAGTAGGGAAAGTGTTGGATAGCGGAGGGATAAAAATTCCCATTCCCACTCAAATTAGTGCAACAGTAGAGAAAACTTTGGATAGCGGAGGGGTAAAAATTACTATTACCAGTCCAGTCAGTGCATCAGTAGGGAAATTGATGTATTTACGGAGGGATAACATTTACTATTCCCACTCCAATATTTGTAACAGTAGGGTAACTGTTGGATAGCAAAGGGGTAAAAATAAGTATGGGCGAAATTTGCGAATTCGCGTTCCGTGAATTCACGCGAAGTCGAATTCGCCATCCGCAAAATTTCGCTTTTTTGCTTGTTCGCGGTTTTTTGCGTGTTCGTGGTTTTTTTTGCGTGTTTGCGGGGATTTTTGCGTGTTCGCGGGCCGCTTGCATGGCGAAGTTACCCATGCGGTTGTGTATGGGCACAGCACCCTCTGGTTCACCACTGCCACCCTCTGGTTCATCACTGCCACCCTCTGGTTCACCACTGCCACCCTCTGGTTCAGCCCTGCCACCCTCTGGTTCACCCCTGACACCCTCTGGTTCACCACTGCCACACTCTGGTTCCGCACTGCCACCCTCTGGTTCCGCACTGCCACTCTCTGGTTCACCCCTGCCACCCTCTGGTTCAGCACTGTCACCCTCTGGTTCCGCTGCCACCCTCTGGTTCACGACTGGCACCCTCTGGTTCATCACAGCACCTCTGGTTCACCACTGCCACCCTCTGGTTAACCACTGTCACCCTCTGGTTCAGCACTGCCACCCTCTGGTTCAACACTGCCACCCTCTGGTTCACCCCTGCCACCCTCTGGTTCACCACTGCCACCCTCTGGTTCATCACAGCACCCTCTGGTTCACCCCTGTCACCCTCTGGTTCACCCCTGCCACCCTCTGGTTCATCACTGCCACCCTCTGGTTCAGCACCATCACCCTCTGGTTCAGCACCACCACCCTCTGGTTCACAACTGCCACTCTCTGGTTCACCACTGTCACCCTCTGGTTCACCACTGCCACCCTCTGGTTCACGACTGCCACCCTCTGGTTCATCACAGCACCTCTTGTTCACCACTGCCACCCTCTGGTTCACCCCTGCCACCATCTGGTTCACCCCTGCCACCCTCTGGTTCACCCCTGCCACCCTCTGGTTCAGCACTGCCACCCTCTGGCTCAGCACTGTCACCCTCTGGTTCACCCCTGCCACCCTCTGGTTCATCACTGTCACCCTCTGGTTCATCACTGCCACCCTCTGGTTCACCACTGCCACCCTCTACCGAGACCTTTTGTGCTGCCACTGCGCCATGGTACTGGGTATTAACAACGTGACGCATCTGAGAGATGCGTCACGTTGTAAAGCCCTGCGCCATCAGGAGGCGTTCCGGCGCAGGGGAGGGCGTTCCTGTGCAGGAACGTCTCCTAAAAGTGGCTGAGTGAAATCTACAAGATTTCACTCAGTCACTTTTAGGCCAATGCTGCGTCAAGGCTTGATGCAGCATTGGGGAGATAGGGCCCCCCAGAGCATTGCTGGAGCTGTGTCACAAGCACGATGCAGCTCCAGCAATGCGCTGCTTTTACGGCACAGATGCGTGACGCATCTGTGCTGTTTTTGCCACATGGTGCGTCGCATTGTAAATGCAGCACACCAAGGGTGACGGAGCTGTGGCGCACAATAACTGGTGCATCCATGGGGATGCGCCAGTTATTGTAAATCTGCCCCTATACATTTAGCCAACGAGGGAGCACGTACTGATTAGACAGTAGAAAGTACTCCAGTTGAGTAGAGGTATTGCACAAAAAGGTGGCATCTTCGTGGACAAACACGCAGGGCGGGATTCATTCTGCCCCGTTTGACTCGTTTTTTGTGCCCTTCTGCCCTCTGTTAGACTCGTTTTTCCCTTGTTTTTCTCCCATTCTGCCCTCTGTTAGACTCGTTTTTCCCTTGTTTTTCTGCCCTTCGCCCCCTGTTAGACTCGTTTTTTGTGCCCTTGTGCCCTCTGTTAGACTAATTTTTCCCTTGTTTTTTTGCCCTTCTGCCCTCTGTTAGACTCGTTTTTTGTGCCCTTCTGCCCTCTGTTATTCCCTTGTTTTTGTGCCCTTCTGCCCTCTGTTAGACTAGTTTTTTGTTCCCTTCTGCCCTCAGTTAGACTCGTTTTTGTGCCTTTCTTACCCGTTAGACTCGTTTTTTGTGCCCTTCTGCCCTCTGTTAGATTCGTTTTTCCGTTGTTTTTCTGCCCTTCTGTCCTCTGTTAGACTGGTTTTTTGTGCCCTTCTGCCCTCTGTTAGACTCGTTTTTCCCTTGTTTTTCTGCCCTTCTACCCTTTGTTAGACTGCTTTTTGTGCCTTTCTGCCCTCTGCATCACCACATCAAACGCCACCTCCGATCAGCCAGTCACGCCCTCGCCGCCGTTCCCCGCGTCCGAAGAGCGACAACAGGAGGAAGGTCCTTCTCCTACCTGGCCGCCAAGACCTGGAACTCCCTCCCGACCGACCTGCGCCTGACCCAAGACCACCTCTCCTTCAGGAAGAAGCTCAAGACCTGGCTGTTCGAGCAGTAGCAGCACCCCCCCCCCTCCCCCAAGCGCCTTGAGACCCTCCGGGTAAGTAGTGCGCTCCTCAAATGTCTTGATTGATTGATCATCACTCAGCGCTACCCCAGCATCACTCAGCACCACCACATTATCACTCAGCACCACCACATTATCACTCAGCACCACCACAGCACCACTCAGCACCACCACAGCATCACTCAGCACCACCACAGCATCACTCAGCACCACCACAGCACCACTCAGCACCACCACAGCACCACTCAGTGCCACCACAGCATCACTCAGCACCACCACAGCATCACTCAGCACCACCACATTATCACTCAGCACCACCACAGCACCACTCAGCACCACCACAGCATCACTCAGCACCACCACAGCATCACTCAGCACCACCACAGCACCACTCAGCACCACCACAGCATCACTCAGCACCACCACAGCACCACTCAGCGCCACCACAGCACCACTCAGCGCCACCACAGCATCACTCAGCGCCACCACATTATCACTCAGCGCCACCACATTATCACTCAGCACCGCCACAGCACCACTCAGCACGACCACAGCATCACTCAGCACCACCACAGCATCACTCAGCACCACCACAGCACCAATCAGCGCCACCACAGCACCACTCAGCGCCACCATAGCATCACTCAGCACCACCACAGCATCACTCAGCACCACCACATTATCACTGGGCACCACCACAGCACCACTCAGCACCACAACAGCATCACTCAGCACCACCACAGCATCACTCAGCACCACCACAGCACCACTCACCACCACCCCAGCATCACTCAGCACCATCCCAGTATCACTCAGCACCACCACAGCACCACTCAGCATCACCACAGCACCACTCAGCACCACCACAGCACCAGTCAGCACCACCCCAGCATCAATCTGCGCAACCATTCAACAACAACTGGTTCAAATATGTTCTCTCAATGTTTCAAACTTTATTACAAACGTCACAAAAAGATGTTAATATTTCACTTCTTTTCTTGGATTTTCATCACAATAAAATACACTGAACATTATCTTCACAAAAGTTATTTACAAAAGTTTAAGCTATTGCCATTATAAATTAAAATCACTTTTATTTAAGTATTAATTATTGAAAAAAATTAAAAGCCATTGTAATTTGTAATATCAATACAGCTAAGTCACATACATACAAAACATATTGCATTACAAATGCTATAGGTGTCACATTTGCGAAAGTTATAACTATTGGCATTGTAAATGACAAAGCTATTAATTGAGCTATTTTCAAAACCAACACATAAATAAAAAAAATTGTCATTTACAAGACCAATAGCTCAATTTTTCCTAATGCGAGACCTATTGCATTGCAAATGTTTGTTTTTATATCTGTCAGTGCTTACTTTTGAGGTTTAATTTTCGTGACAGACACCTCATTGCCTACTTGTACCTATTCTTTGACCCTGCTTCAAGAGTCAGAGCAGGGTCAGAGAATAGTTGCAAGTAGGCAACGAGGCGCCAGGAAGCACTAACAGGCCTACAGCAGCAGGTGCCCTAGTTGAAGTTAATTTCTTTGTAACCCTTTTGTAAAAGGTTACAAAAAATTAGCTTCAACTTTTGCACCTGCTGCTGTAACCCTGTAAGTGCTTGACTGAAAATTCATCCCCGCTGATTCGCGGATTTTACCGCGATTTTGCGAGATTCGCGGATCGCGAAATCACGGAAAATCCGCAAATTCTGCAAGCGGAACGAATTTTCAGCCCATGCTTAGGTAAAAAAATTACTATTCCCACTCCAATGAGTGCAACAGTAGGGAAAGTGTTGGCTAGCGGTGGAGTAAAAATTACAATTCTCACTCCAGTAAGTGCAACAGTGTTGGATAGTGGTGAGATAAAATTTCTTTTTTCCACTCCAATCAGTGCAACAGTAGGGGACCTGTTGGATTGCAGAGGGGTAACAATTAATATTCTCACTCTAGTCAGCTCAAAATTTAAAACAAAAATATTTAAAAAACAAAATAAATAAAAATATATATAAATATGTTAAAAAATAAAATACAAATATATTTAGTATTAAAAATTAAACATAAACATATTACAATGTTAAATACATGGCAAATACCTACAGATATTATATTAATAAAATAAAAAAGAATTTACAAATACATATTTTTAATTAGAAAATATTTGGAAACAAAATCATTAATTATTATATACATTTACTTTTTTTCCTACCCTATAACACCACACAATTCACATCCCACATCTAAACTTAAAAAAAGATGTACTTCCATAATTAACATAATTAATTACAATGTAAAGATATATTATTAATTACCAAAAAATAATGAACTTCCCACACTTTACTCCATAATACCCACAACCCACAGCTAAAATGGTACAGTAAAAAAATTTATTATTTTTATTTTATTTATTTTATATGCTTATAGAGCGCCAGACTAGACCCCCGAAGGGGTATCTCTGCGCTATAACTGCAGGTATAGAGAGAGTAAGAGACAGTGTCCAAGAATGGGAGGACAATTAATAGCTGGGAAACAGATGGGTTTTTAGGTTTTTTCTAAACGCCATATGATTGGTGATTGACCTCAGTCCGAACGGCAATGAGTTCCATAAGACAGGTCCGGTATGGGCCAGTGCACGGCCACCTTGCCTGGTTTTCTTAATTCTAGGTATTTTGAGTAGTAGCTGGTCGCTGGAACGCAAGGAGCGTCCTGGGGTGTAAGGCTGAAAAATGTCTGTGAAATACTTAGGGCCCATCCCCATTAGACTCTTGTGTATAGTGCACAGAGTCTTAAAATGAACTCGCTTCTTCACAGGAAGCCAGTGAAGCTGAGACAGTAGGGGGCAGGATGGAGTCCTAGGAGGAGCATTCATGACGATCCTTGCGGCTGTATTTTGAATGACCTGCAATTTCTTGATTTGCTCCTCATTGGCTCCTTGGAGCAATCCATTGCAGTAGTCGATCCTACTAATAACAAGAGCCTGCACCAAAGTTTTCCTGTGGTGATCCGGGAGATAGGGAAAGACACGTCTGAGCATCCCTATAGCCCGGAAGCAGGTGCCGGCTACTTGATTGACATGGTCCTTAAAAATAAGTTGTTGGTCAAATAAAACTCCCAGGTTCTTGACCTTACTTTTGGGGGTGGGAACAGGGCCAAGTTCCAGAGGCCACCAGTCGGCTGACCAGTGTGTCGTCGCTTGACCGAATAACACAACTTCAGTTTTCCCGACATTGCACTGCAGACAGTTCGATGACATCCAGTCTGCAATGGCTCTCATCCCCTCTGCAAAAGATCTTTTTATTGCAGGTGTGAGAGTTTTAAAGGGAAAAAGAAGTTGGGTGTCGTCAGCGTAGGATACAGGGGTGAACCCGAAAGATCTTGCTAGGTTGGCAAGGGGGGCCACATATATGTTGAAAAGTGTAGGGCTCAGACAGGAGCCCTGTGGCACCCCCTTATTGAGCTCCCGATAGGTGGACTTGTGGGAGCCCAGCCTAACCTCTTGGGAACGCCCGGACAGGAAACTCTCCAACCATGCCAGAGCCTCTCCCTCTATTCCTACCTCCTTCAGGCGATGGAGAAGCACCTTGTGAGACACCGTATCAAAAGCGGCGGAAAGGTCCAACAGCACCAGAATCATAGAGCAACCATCATCCAGTGCCATTTTGATGTTATTGGTCACTGTTTGAAGTGCTGATTCTGTGCTGTGGTTTGGCCTGAACCCAGATTGGGAGTGGTCCAGGCCTTCCGTCGCTTCAAGGTGTTTCGAGAGATAGGTGTTCACGTGCTTCTCCGTGATCTTGCCTAGGTAAGGTAGGAGGGAGATGGGACGCAGGTTGGATAGGTCTGTCCAGGGAGAAGAAGCCTTCTTTCTTATCGGGTTCACCACTGCCTTTTTCCAATCTGCCGGGACTTGGCCTGTTCTGAGGGAGATGTTTACCATTTCGAGAATATGGGGACCTAGTAATGGGATCAAAGGGCCGACCATTTTAGCCGGTACGAGGTCATTGGGGGATCCTGTTTTGATATGAGTACAGAGAGTAAGAAGCTCTGTATGAGTAATGGAAGGGAAAAGCGTCAGGGAGGTTTTATTGTCTGAAACAGAAGTTGCGGTGGGACCGATTTTAGTTTGACTTTTGCTGGTATTGTTGGCAACTAATATCTTTTCGTAGATAATGTTAATTTTGTCCTCGAAAAACAGCGAGACTTTATCACACAATTCCTGTGAAAAGTCGTCTGAACTTTCACACGCCGTAGGTTTTATAAAATTTTGTAGGATATTAAAAAGTTCTTTAGGGCTGTTACCTGCTTCTACTATTTGTTGTGTCAATTGTAGTTTCCTCGCTGACTTAATGTTTTTATAGTATTCTGATTGGGCCTTTAGGAAAATCAGACGATTGTTTTCAGTTTTGGTTTTTCTCCAGGCTTTCTCGAAACGTCTACATTTTTGTTTCTCTGCTCTCAGTTCTTTTGTATACCACTTTTCTTGTTTTGATACTAGATGTTGTTTGTGTCTTTTTAGGGGAGCAATGGTGTCAATGGTTTTTTTGATAGATTCATTCAGTTTGGCTAATGCAGTGTCTGCTGTATCGGATTGCAAAAAAATGGGATCTGTCCATACCTCATGAGCCGTATCGATATTAATTTTGTGCCATTGACGTCTCCAAGAGGGGGGGGAGGGGACATTCTTTATGGGTCTCGCAGGAGTTGGTAGAGTGAATTCCAACAAAGAGTGGTCAGTCCACGATATGCTAGTACACAATTAAAACTCATTTTCAATTAAAATTAAATAACTAATAGTATTTAACAACTAATTATAAAGTAAGTAAAATGAATTTATTTCCTACCCTTTACCCCTATAAAAATAAAACCTGCACACAAAAAATATAAACAATTACCCTCATTAAATACCAATTAATTAATTAATATGAATGGCCAACTAATTATTAATTATTTAAACATACATTATTTTCCACCGTTTACTCCTATAAACATTCAAAACCCACAACTAAAATTAATTACACTATTTCCATATTTAATTTTCAATAATTTATTAATATTAATTAACAATTAACTAATAATTAATTAAACATAAATTACTCTTGATCCTTTACCCCTATAAACCCTACAATCCGCACCTAAAATTCATTACACAATTTTCATGATTCACTTTCAATCAATTAATTAATAGAAATGATCCACTAATTATTAATTAATCAAAAACAAATACTTCCCACTCTTTCCCTATAAACCCCACAACCCACACCTAAAGAAAATTACACAATTACCATAATTAATTATCAATTAATTAATTAATATTAATATAAATTATTTCCCACAATTAACACTATAAAATCCCAATTAAATAAATATGAATAAATAAATATCCTTATAAGGACCAGCGTGAGGCAGCACCTACGCAATCTCCACTGGATACCTGTGACTGAAAGAATCTAGTTTAAATCCCTTCTCCTGGCTCACTCAGCTTTGTATGGACATGGTCCTGGCTATCTGAGAATGCTCTTCAGGTTTTATGTTCCTTTCAGACAGCTGCATTCAGCAACACAGCTTCTTGCCCACTTCCTGCGATTTCGCCTTCAGAGAGTTGGAGGGGGCTCTCGTGCTTTTAGGGTGGCCTCTGCTTGGAATCAACTTCCCTTGGATATTCGCAGAACTCAGGACCCCAAGCTCTTCAGGAAGAGACTGAAGACGTTTCTTTTTATCTAGTAGTCCTTTCCACCTCTCCCCACTTGGTTCGTGCCAGGACACTCTTTGAGTAGCTGTGCATGTTATAAATTGTATAAACATAAACATATTAAAATAAATCATTAATTTATTATAGTTAAATTACTTCCCACCATATTCCCCTGTAAACCCACACAGTCTACAGAACAAAAAAAAGGCAAAATGGAATTGAAATAAAATTGATAACTTCTAAAAATGTAACACATATATTAAAAAACATAAACAATACTTATACAAAAAACATATATCACATACATTTAAAATAAAAACTAAAATACATAACACTAATTAAAAAAACAATATTTTAAACAACTTTATTTCTGCAAACAATATTACTGACTTCTATATTTTTTAACAATATTTCTTACATTAAATTCAATATTCTTAACCACGATGTTCTTACTATCGATATTTCTATGTCACGATATTTCCAACTCGATATTTGTGTAAGGAGAACTTTCCAACTCGATATTCTGTCTGAATACCAAAAGAGAGACTACCCTAAGGAAACTGGAAACCAGATACATCCTTGAACTTGATACTAAGACACCTAGCCGTCTCAATTCAAGTGTGGATCACTTTACTTGCCTTTAACATTATAGTCTGTTTTATTTTCTATACAAGACTAATAGGCTTTCTTGCTCAGTTTTTAGCTTTGAATCTCTAAATAACATTATACATGATTATCACCTATAAAATCCCTGACAATTGTATCTTGTCCTTGGTGTTAAACCAAATAAAGTTCTTGAGACAACTTACACCCCTAGAAATCATAGATAACCACCCTACAAGGAGAACAATATGACAATTAGGATATTTGTAACCTGTAGTCCAACATCTCCTGCAGTTAACTTTTGTATTTTAAAAACTCAACTAGCTTTTAATTTTATGTAACATTGCACTTTTCTTTTTCGCACTTTAAACAGACTGTAATAGAAGTGACATGTCAATATTAGGCCCACATGGGCTTCAGCGTAGGTGTGGGGGTACTCAAAGCAGTCGCTTATTTTAAAATTAGACATGCATATGTATAACAATAATGGACCCTTAAATATATGTGATGTAAACTTTTGATACTGTTTATCATGTTTATTCATTCATGCGCTTATAACTATTGTTGCATTTGTCTTTTAAAAAATTTGGTATTGACTGAAAAATTGGTTGTGATTGAATTCCATCTAATGGAATTACAACCGCATCTAATCTGTATTTTGTATCCCATCACAATTTTAAATTAATGGAGCTATGTCATTTTGTACCTGAGTTCAAGTCACCATCAGTCCATGAACAAACAGCAATGGTAAATCAGCAGTCTGTTTTTACTATTTCCTACACGTTTATTGCACTTGCCACTTTAAATAGTGTGTCCCACAGTGCAATCGTGTCATGTGATCAAGACCTGTTCAGACCGAAACACGCCATGGTGGATTGTTGTGAATAAATCCTCAGCACCTGTGAATAGGGGTCTGTGTCCATTTTTCCATCTGCACGGATCTGTACAAGCAGAGTTGTTTTGATATATATATATATATATATATATATATATATATATATATATAAAAAACAAAGGCTAAAGTAAAGTTATAGCTAGGTGAATATATCAGTGACATCCACCACAGGCTGCCAATCCTATGCTGCACTTGGCCTTTGGCCGTGCCCAACAGTAGGTTGGCCCTGTTGACAACCACCTCGAGGCAGCCAACCTCCACACAGGAAGTCAACCTCATGGTTCACACAGCCTTTCATCTTGTAGCCAGGCCCAGCACCCAACTCCCTTTAGGCTTCCACCTGGAGGCAGCCAACTCCATGCCACTCATTGCCTTTGGTTGTGCATGACGTGGGGTTAGCCTCAGGGCCTTTCATACGGGCAGGCCCTTCTTCCAACACCATGCAGCCAGCGAAACAAATGCTGCACAAAGCCTTTGGCTGTGTGTAGTGGGGGTTGGTCTCGGTGCTAAGTATGCCTGTGACAAAACCCACAGCAGGCTGCCAACCCCACACCTCTCACAGCCTTTGGAGCGCAGGGGTCCACATTACCTGGGCAAAAAAGTAAGGGAGGGGGGCATGTAGCCTCCCTCTCCAAGTCTAATTTGACTTTTGGAACTTCATTGCATGGGGTCAAATATAATTTTAAAAAAGGGGCAGGGACTGTGTGGCTCCTCTCCTAGAGCCTTTATGGCTTGTTCTTATCAGTTTCTGGACTCGTTATCTTGATGACCTTTTTCAGTTATGGGATGGTCCAAAACATGATCTACATGATTTTCTTACACACATCTCACAGCATGAACTTAATCTCTGTTTTACACATAAAATTCACAAAAGTGAGGTGGATAATCTGGACGTCTCTGTTAATGCAATTGTGTGCAAAATACAAACCGGCCTCTTTCTTAAAGAGACAGCAGCTAATAGCATTCTCCAAACCGACAGCCGCACATCCAAACAGGATAAAATGGAGTATCCCATATGGGAAACGTCTGCGAGCTAAACAAGCATGCAGTATCACACAGACTTTTTGTGAGGAAGAAGACAAGATGATCCAGAGGCTCAGAGCAAGGGGTTACCCATACAAGAGAGGCTATCAAAAAAGCAGGTCAGACTCAAAGGGAATACCTTTTAACCCAGAAATAAAAGAAAAAACAGGATCCATGCACAGTGAGATTATTCACTACATACAACAACAAATCCGATGCTCTAAGAAAGATCTTTAATAAACATTGGCACTTGGTTATTGGGAAGAGTGTGGCATCGCACCCCCAGATTTCAAATTGTAACTCGAGATCCTTGAAGGATCATCTTGTCCATAGCTATGTTGGCACATGCACAATTGGGGCAGTTGGCTGAGGGAGATCGAACACAAATGTGGAATGTGCAAAGCCGGCAGGACCAGTACAAATCAAAAAGAGTATCTTTTACCCACTGGAAGGAATCGTAACATCAACAAATGTATTACATGCTCTCATGATTTTGTGGTGTATGTTATTATGTGCCAGTGTGGTTTGAGCTATGTTGGCAGTACCATCTGTCCTGTAAAGAAGAGGGTTCTGGACCACTATAGAGCAATTAAAAATGTAGACGAGAGTTACCCAGTGGCCAGACACTGGGCAAAAAGTAAATAACAAAAATGCTGACCTCTTGTCCCTTTATGGTGTTGACATCATCTTTCCCAGTGTTTGTGGAGGAGATAGGGAATGGAAGCTCAGAATACTGGAATCTGAGTACATTAAAAAAAAAATACTTTAAACATGTATTTTGAATTTCCGCTTTTGCACGATAGTTGCACATATTTCTGTCACCATGAACATCACATGACTGGGTAAGCAAAGAAAATCATTGGATAATGTACTTTTCAACAAAGTGAATAGGAACTACACACCCACTCCCACACCCACTCCTCCTTCTTGAATCTTGTTTAATAAAACTTTATTCTGAGCAGGTGGATCAATCTTGGTGTGGAGAGTTTTTGGATTCTTTTGGCTTAAAAAATGGCAGAACAAGAAGGAGATTGTGGTCAGCAGCAACAACAACAGGACCAGGATGTGGAGACTGAAGATTTAGAAGAAGAGGAGCCTTCACAAAAGAGAGGTAGTGCAACATGGGGAATCTAAAACTGCTGCAAAATGAGTACAATGCACAATCTGCAACAAGACCCTCTCTAGAGGGATGAACAAGAAATATTCATGTGGGACGACGTCCATGTTATATCTTCCTAAAACCTATCATAGAAAACGTCTCCAACTGGCGATCAAGCAGAGGGAAGCTGGAGGACCATCTACTTCAGTGGCAGCAACAACAATTCCTAGGCAGAAAGTCCCTTCAGAGGTGCAGACTACTACAACAAATATGGCTCCAGAGTTTTCAAGAATAGCCACGTACCGCAAGGACTGAAGTGTTGTTATAAGTGCTGGTGAGCAGTGTGGTGCAGCTATTTGCAATGCTGCAAAACATCTTATATGTTAATGTTTTACCCTTTTATATTTTTTCTACATTTTTCAGTGCATGTTTTTTTAAATTCCTTCTGTCCCACATGCCATTTCTGTTATTATAAAACAGAAGAAACAAATTTAAAAGTTTACAAAGGCACTAAAAAAATCTAAAAACAAGGTTTTTGTTGGAACGACCTTTCACAATTAAAAAAGATTAGGTACGAATATATGTTGGAATGAGTGCATAACTGGTGCATGGCTGTTACAATCAGTGCAGCAGTGGTGCCTGGGTGAATCTAGGAGTGCATAAGTAATGCCTAAGTGATTGGATGAGTGCATGGGTAGTGCCTGGGTAAAGGAATGAGAACAAGGATACTGCCTGGGTGACTGGGTGAGTGCATGGGTGATGCCGGGGTTATTGGATGAGTACATGGGTAGTGCCTGACTGAATGGATGAGTGCATGGGTACTGCATGAGTGAATGGATGAGTGCTATGGTAGCGCCTTGGTCATTTAATGAGTGCATGGGTAGTTTCTGAGTGAATGGATGAGTGAATAGGTACTGCTTAACTGAATGGATGAGTGCAAAGGTAGAGACTGGGTGACTTGATGTGTGCATGGGTAGTGCCTGTGTATTCCCTGAGTGAATTGATCACTGCATGAGTAGTGCCCGAGTTAATGGATGACTGTATGGGTAGTAGCTGGGTGATTTGATGAGTGCATAAGTAGTGCTTGAGTGAATGGTTGAGTGCTTGGGTAGTGCCTGAGTGAATGGATTAGTGCATGAGTAGTGCATGGGTGATTGTATGAGTGCATGGGTAGTTTATTAGTTGATGCAGAGTGCAAGGCTCCTGCCTGGGTCAATGGATATGTGCATGGGAAGTGCCTGAGTGAATTGATGGGTGCATGGGTAGTGCCTGCATGAATGGATAGGTGCATGGGGAGTGCCTGAGTGAAGTGATGAGTGCATGGATAATCGCTGAGTGAATTAATGGGTGCATGACTAGTGCCTGGGTTATTGGATATGTGCATGGGTAGTGCCTGGTTGAATGGATGAGAGCATGAGTTGTGCCTGATGAATGTATGAGTGCATGGGTAGTGCATGAGTGAATACATGAGTGCAAGGGTTGTACCTGAGTGAATGGATGAGTTCATGGATAATGGCTGGGTAAAAGACTGAGTGCATGGGTAGTGCCTGGGTGATTTGAATCATGCATTGGTAGTGTCTGGGTGAAAAGATGAGAGCATGGGTAGTGCCTGGTTAATTGCATGAGTGCATGGGTAGTGCCTGGGTGATTGCATGAGTGCCTGGGTAGTGCCTATGTGATTGCATGAGTGCTTGGGTTGGGACTGGGTGTTTGGATGAGTGTCTGGGTTGTGCCTGGGTGATTGCATAAGTGCATAGGTTGGGCCTGGGTGATTGGATGAGTGCCTGTGTAATTCCTGAGTAAATGGATCACTGCATGAGTAGTGCCTGAATGAATGGATGAGGGCCTGGGTAGTATATTAGTCAATGCATGAGTGAAAGGCTACTGCCTGGGTCATTGGATAAGTACATGGGTAGTGCCTGACTAAATAGGTCACTGCCTGAGTAGTGCCTGAGTGAATGGGTAACTGTATGGGTAGCAGTTGGGTGATTGTATGAGTGCATGAGTAGTGCCTGAGTGAATGGATGAGTACACGGGTAGTGCTGCCTGGGTGATTGCATGAGTGCATGGATAGTGGCTGGGTGATTGGATGAGTTCATGGGTAGTGCCTGATTGAAAGGATGAGCGCAAGGGTAGTGACTTGGTTATTGGATGTGTATATGGTTAGTGACTAGGTAAATCGATAAGTGCAAGTGTAGTGCCTGATGGATTGCATGACTGCATGAGTACTGCTTGAGTGAATTCATGACTCTATGGGTACTGCTTGGGTGATTGGATGACTGCAAGTGTAGTGCCTGGGTGAATGGATGAGTGTGTGTAGACTTCCTGGATGAATGAAAGAGTACAGGTATGGTAACAAGGTGATTCCATAACTGCATTCGTAGTGACTAAGTGAATAGGCATGACTTCATGGGTACTGCGTGGGTGATTGGTTGACTGCAAGTATAGTGCCTGGGTGAATGGATGAATGAGAGTTTAGTGCCTGAATGAATGAAAGAGTGCAACTATAGTGCTAGGTTATTCCGTAACTGCATTAGTAGTGACTAAGTGAAGGCATGACTCCTTGGGTACCGCCTGGGTGACTGCATGATTACTAACCCTGGGCGAAGCACTACGCTACGCTCACGGAGTTTGCGAAGTTTTTGCAACTTGGCACTACGCGAGCTGCACGTAGCACAGTGCGAACATGCGTAGTGCAGCGTAGCGTAGTGCAGCGGTCATTTTTTGCTTGTTCGCGGTCCTGAACGTCATGTTCGCGACCGCGAGCAAGCAAAATGACATCCCGGCGAGATTCTCAACGCGAGGAGGTCAGGTTTCTCATTGTGAGTGGTTGCGCATGCTCGCGACTGCTCTCAATGAGAAACTACCTTTTCGCGTTGAGAAAGCTGCCGCTCGAGTAATAATCTACTCGAGCAGCAGAAAACTACAGCTCGCACTGTGCAAGATGCCGTTTTCAATGCTTGCACAGTGCCGGATGCTTGTCCGCACTGTGCAATCATTGAAAACGCATCTTGCACAGTGCGAACATGCTACTACGCAGCTCGCGTAGTGCTACGTGAAGTTTGCGTAGTGCGAAGTGCACTTTGCGTAGCTTCGCGTAGTGCTACTACGCGAACTACGCCCCGGGTTAATGATTACCTGAATTGTGGGTGGGAGATTGGATGAATGCAAGTGCAGTACCTGAGTGATTGGATGACTGCCTAGATAGTGGCTGGGTTATCGGACGAGTGCAACTGCAGTGCCTGGAAATGGAATGAGTATATGAGTAGTTTTGAACATTAGGCAACCAAATAACATATACTATTTTTTACCAAAATTTTAATTCAACATAGACAAATGTTTACTCTTTTTGATCGTTTTAAGCTTTCATATTTCTTCACTTTCGACAGTGCTTTGAATGAATCATCATCATTAAACTGTGTAAAAAACAATTAATGGATTGTAAAAAAATAACTAATGTGCACAGTACATCATTACAACTATGTCATGCTGTTGACTGCAGTCATTACACGTTTTTTATACTGGCTTGCTGATATGTTACTACTTTAATGAAAGCAACTATAAGGTAAAACTGCTTCTGATAATTTTATACCTGGTACAAAATGTCCAACAATTATGAAGCAGTCTTCGTTTTTGGATATCCTTTTGTAAACATTATAGCTGTTAGGCCAAATTATGTCTAAACTGTTCTTAGTCCATGCAGTCCATGCAGGAAAAACATAACACACATTACTATGTAGATGTTGCTGTAGCAGAAACAAAAGGGAATGATTTTTTTTACTGGTGACGACACTTTTCACATTCAACATAAGGCTACTGGTATTATAGTACTTTTTTATCTGTAATAAAACTATGTAGTCCTCAAGTATTTATAAATTCATTTCCACACTTAAAAAGAGTCCTTCATTTCTTACAGCTTGCTTTAGACAATACCCCAATAGGCCGAATAATGTCTCAAAAACACATAATCCATATATATGTCAACACAATACCATGTTTTCTTATCTTAGAGTCTCCTTAGAACTCCAGTTCTAGAAATAGCAGTAGCGTATATTTTTGGGTAGTCTGTATTTAAATGTCACTTGTATCTCATTGCACTTTGCATCCTGTTTGGCATTTGAAATAATGATTGCTATAGTGGTGAAAGTTCTTTTTGAGATGGAAACTTGTGCAGCTTCAAAGTTTGGAATTTCAGTTCCTAATTTATTACCATCCACTCTGCATCGTTGTAGCATGACTATGATATATTTTCCATACCTTTATCAAAGTGATAGCCTTGCATTTCCTCATTGTGATCTAGGTTTATTTTCTTTCCCCTTCTTGATTTTATTTTGTTCAACTTTCTGTTCTACTCTGATAGACTGTTTTAATATTTTCAGCTTAGGACAGAGTATTGCTTTTTGAACCAATGGATACTGGCCTAAATGATGAGCATATTGACCTCTTGACTGATTATACTCCATTACACAGGTCACATCAGCACTATTTTCTTCCCATCCAAATCAATTAGAAATAAACCAGACAATGTTCTAATTCGCAACAAAGCAACATATGACATTCCTTCTTTGAAAACACTACAACCAATATTAACAAGACCTGTATCAACACTTGAATAGTTAATGCATAAGCTAAAGACACTGGGGACTGCTCTCATTGGACATAAAAGTGCTTCACAAGTGGGAAACGTACAACGCATCTACCAATCTGCTTAACTTCAACAATATCAACATATTTTATGGCTAAGTATTGCACATCATTTCTGTTTGGATAATTAATACTTTTCTTAACTTTACCCATTGCGCCATTGCACACTTTTTACAGATAAGTAACAGTTTTTTAATCTTCCAGTTTTCGACAGAGACCTTTTTAAACCATCCAATTTTGAGTGTAGTTATCCTTTTAGAAGCATTGTAACTCCTTGATGTTCCATTTGATCATTTGTTCTAATCTTAATTATCTCTTTTTAGTTTTAATAATTGTTCTTTGAATTTACTACACTTCTCAAGAGTTGTTATGAAACAAACAACAGACTTGTCCTCCTTAACAAAATTATGCATTACTTAAGCACTGAAACATTTCTTGGAATCACATTTTTGATGAGATGGCTTTGCAACACAGTCTTTTCCCCTTTTGTGAGGCCTCTCACTGATGACCTTTACCATATCTCCATAATGCATATCTGATGCTTGCTGCATATTTTGGATTAACTCTTTGTAATGAAAGTTTTTCCAAATTTTTACATTTCCATTACTTCCAAATGAATTCCTTGTTTCTTTATGTTGTAGTTTCTTGAATACAGGTTGTCCTTTTATGGAGGTTACTCGTAGCAGGTCTCCAAAAATGATTTAGAGGCTCATTACGATGGCATAACGGTCGCCACAGCCGAGCCGGCGGTGGCAAGTGTTATGCCATCATAACGTGAAATACCCCCGCCATATTATGATGGCGGTGGGTATCGCACCAGACGCAAAGTCCGTCTGCCATTTTTCCACCGGTCGGTAATCGTTCCGATTGCCAGCCAGTCGGAGCGGGGCCAGTAACATGGCGGCAGTGCCTAGCAGGCACCGCCAGCCATATTACAATGTGGCTTGCGGACAGGTCTTTCCATGGAAGGCTGTTACAGGCCCCTGGGAGGGTGGGGGTGGTGGGTGCACTTGGGGCTACCTATGTTACCCCTCTGCAGTTCTCTGAACCAAGTGGCAGGCCCGCGTGGTGCCTGCCACATGGTGCACGGAAATGCCAGGCATGCGATTTTGACATTGTGGCGGGTGCTGCTGTAAGCACCACCCGCCGCAATGTTAAAATGTGGAATGCGACCATCAGGGTGGCGGTCGTATCCTAATTCATGGTGCCAGACCACCGCATATCTGGCAGCCGGTCCCAACACCGCGAGAATGGTGAGCGGACTCCGCCATCTTAATAGGCCCCTAAGTGTTTTCCTCTGAAAAGTACATCATAGTCAGTTTTTAATATTTGCTGCCTTCTAAAATGTATATACGCTAGCATTAAGTTAGACATCATGCTGACTTCAATAATTAGTAACTATAATTCCTTTAATATTCTTGCCACTTCATGACAAGCATCACCATATAATTCGTTGTTTTGTAATTTGTTGTCATTTTCAACAGGCAGCATTAATAATCGATGCAATGGGTAACTCCTTTAATATTATGAGCAGCTTAGCATTTTGGTACGCGACAAATTGGAATCTATTGTTTTCTGCAGTACTTTAATCAAGAAGCTTTTTCCAGTTCAAGCTTGACCACTTAATAGAGTAGAACCAGTTTAGATGTACAACATGCACACTTTTTTTCTCCGTGAGAAATTCTTGTTCTACTTGACCTTTTACCTCTTCAGAACTGTCTTTCTGATCTGCTGTCAATGGCTGTATTAATAGTTTTAGATCCATAGTTCCCTGTCTTACTTGCTGCATTGCATTCTCTACCTCCTTAATTGCTGTTGCAGCTTCATATTCAATGATTGACTGACCAAGAGGATCTTGACTTCCAGGGCCTGAACTTTGACTACTCTGAGAGCTCTCTCTTGCTATCTCAGCAGCAATTGTTTAATCTAGTTCAATCTCTTCTCTCAACATGTGAAGATTCACTGGAAACACAGAGCACTCAATGTTGCCTTTCACAGAGTTGAATGAGTCTTCATAACAGTCAAATTCTCCAAGAAGCTCGCATTCAGTTCGCCATGGCTTAAACGACTGTAACAAGGCTAAACAGAAAAACTCTCTTTTGTCTGTAGTTTGGCAACTCAGCTTTTGATAGTTGATTGCATTTCCTTTGTGATGTCTTACCAAACATCCTTCACATCCAGCCACAGCAAATTTACCTTCATCTATGTTTTCACTGACATTACTTCTGAAAGTATAATGTTGAAGTATTTCATAGAGACACATCCTTTCCATATGAGGACTTCTTCTTGGATAGTACATATTCAGCATGCTACTCTTCAGAATATCTGCACTGTGTGTCTCAAATTCTGCAAGATATTGAAATTCAAGAAAAAGGTTTCAGTACTCTGTTCCTGGTATGAGGAAGCCCTAAATCACCCATAGAACTCTAGATTTAGAAAACAAACTAGCTGAGCTTAACCTCTTCCACGCTGATGACGGCTCCCGGCCATCATGAGTCACGGTGGGCGTGTACTGATGATGGCCGGGAGCCGTCATGACCACGCCCGCAATTGGAATGCTCAGCATTGTGGCGGAATTCGCGCCACAGTGATGAGGTTATCCGGTCTACACATTCATAGGATCCTATCTCTCTGTGAGAAAGCATTTTCAAACTAAAACTGTACATTCTCTTCGTAAGACTTTTTTTCTGATGAAATCTCCTCCCACATGTTCTTCATCTCAGTTTTCTCTGACTTTGCTATATAAGATGTAACACACTGAGCAACAGCATTCGAGTTGTCTGCAGCAAACTGTACATCCATGTTTGCATTCCACATCTTCAGAATCACAGAATTGTAGTAATAATGTACTTTTAGGCCTCTATTCTTCGTAGGATGTATGTATATTTCAGTGATTTCCTTGTAAGTGTATGTCTGACGGAGAACAAAAAGCTGTTAACGCTTCCTTGTGAGATGACAGGTCATGGGAATCCAAAACAACATCTTGTAAAACAATTCCCTTTTGCTCTGTATTTTCGCTGACAGTATTTTCTGCATCTAAGATTTTGGAATCATAGGACTTGTTGTCTTAATATGATGGGGCAAGTTACATATTGCTCAATGAAAGAGAACACAATCTAAACACTGTCTGTTCCTAACGTTGGGGCATCTTTTACCTACAACAGCATGTACATTTTGCAAGCACCTCTGGCATGGTACTCTTTACACCAAAGAAATCAATCACTTCACCAAGATGAGGGTTTAATTACTTCAAGATGAAAGACATAATTGCTTGTGATTAAAATATCTGCAAACATTTGAAAACATCTAGGGGTAGATGTATCAACATTTATATTTGTGATTTCTTAATAGCGATTTTTTGCGAGTCGCTATTAAGAAATCGTAAATTGTGATGTATCTAGTTTTTTGCAAAAATTTAACGATTTCTTAAATGCCGCAGATTTTTCTTCAAATTTATTGCGATTTCTTATTTTGCGAAATTCGCAAAATAAGAAATCGCAAAAAAACATGAATCTGCCAATGCTGGAAGGAAATGAATGAGTCATACTCAGGGAGTTGATTTGATTAACAGCACCTGCATGCCTGAGCCACACCCAGTGGCAGTTGGAAGCTTGTTAGGCAGCTCAGTAGACCTGTTTTCCAGCACCATGGAGCCTGAGAATTCACAAGATGGTGCATCTGGTGAAAAAAGGAAGAGGAAACAAATATTTTCTGAAAAATAACTTGAAACCCTGATAGAAGAAATGGCTTGCAACCATGAGTTGCTTTTTGGGAAGCAAGCCTTGAAAGTTCCAGAGGCCAGAAAGATAAAAATTTGGATGGAAATACAAGAAAAAATAAATGCAGTTGGAGTGACCCCAAGATCCATCGAAGAATTGAAGAAGCGATGGTATGACATGCGCTTGAGGTCCAAGGAGAAGCTTGCTGAGAGAATCAAAGAAGCAAGTAAGACTGGAGGGGGAACCTCAACTGTGGACCAGCCTACTCCACATGAAGAGCTGGTTGAGGCAACACTCTTGTAAAAGAGTGTCAGTGGAGTCACAGACATTGACAGTTCAGAGCCAAGACATGGAGAAGAAGGTAAGATGGATGTATGTTTATTTGCTTTTTTCAGGGTCATGCATGTATTGTATGTTAGGAAAGGCTCTACATACTGTATTCAATGTAGTGCCGTTGCTTTTAACATTTTTCATTTTTCAAATCTTCATATACAACATTTGACTATGTAGTGTTACTCAATAAAAAATTGGTTTTTATAAAACTTTTAAAAATGAAACTGTGATATACACCAAAAACAGGAGGACACTTTGCTTTCAAACTCATGGACAATTTATTAAGAATGTACAGATAGGCACACAACAATCTGATAATTTTGTATCTACATTCACAGCACACGTAGAAGAACAAAGTGAGGAAATTCAAGGACACCCTTCACAAGCCCATGACTTTTCATTGGAAGAAGAAAATACTAATGAGGAAGTGGATTTAAATCCAATCATCAGGTCCAAAAGAAGACATGTTGGACCTTTGCCACAATTTCTGGATGATGATGAGGAACCTGAAGGGGCAAATGAAAGAGAAAATGAGACATTGATCAATACAGGACATGTTGAGCCAACAAATGCTGCCAGAAGAAGAGCCTATACCTTAGATTGTGCCAGGCCCAACAGGGGTGTTGTATCAGAAAATATTTCAGTTTTTGAAGGTTTAGAGCAAAACATGTTGGAAGTTCAGAAAAAACAACATTAAGCATTGAGGTCCATTAATAGACAGCTCCTTCAATTGAACAAAAACAATGCAGACATGGGGGATGGTTTGAGGCAAATAGCAGGCTCTGCAGATAGACTTTGTTTGGAAATGGAAAAGTCAGAGAAAAATAGGGTCAGGGTAGCACGTAGACAAAACAACAGAATGCTTAGGTACTGCACTGCAATAAATAGACTGTCTAGTGTCACTGCACAGTTAAGTAGGCGCAGTATTTCCATGCAGCGCATGGTTAGTAAATGCTCCAGGAATGGGGCAAAAGGGCTTGATAAACTAACAACTAGCGTTGATTTGATGCACACCTCTAACTCAGGGGCACGTGCTTTCTTTGAACCTTTAGAAACTGAGGACAGTACTAGTAGAAGCAGCAGCAACCCTACTCCAACTCCTGACATGAGTGTACGCAGGAGTGAGAGACATCCCACCCCACATACAGCTCGTAGGAGCAGTGAGGCTGGGCAGCGCTCCAGCATTAGACAGCGCCGCAAGTAAATAGATAAACTTTAGAAAATGCCTTTGGTTTCTTCATTTCAATGTTTTCACTAACAGTTATATTCTTGTAATGTCATGTGCAGTAACAGGTATTACTATGCAAAATATCAATGACTTCATAGTGTTTCATTACATAAAATAAAACATGGGATATTAAAAATCAATTGTCATGCCTCTCATTCATACCTAAAAGTAATTGTGTGTGATTTCTGCACGTCTTGCAAGTCCAGCTGCAGCTCCTACTCCTGCAGCACCTCTTCTAGGTGCTGGTAAGTCATCATTGTCTAAAGATTCAGGCTCACTTACTTCACATTGTGTTCCTTTTCTCATGGCCATGTTATGTAACATTGCGCAGCTTGTTATAATTTTGCAGCACAAGGATGGTTTGTACTGTAAAGAACCTCCACTTTTGTGAATCCTACCAAACCTGCTTTTTAATATTCCAAAAGTTCTCTCTATGACTCCACGTGTAGAGCGGTGTGCCTTATTATATCTCCTTTCATGTACATTTGTAGGATTTAAGTAAGGGGTCAAAATGAAATCACGTACAGCATATGCACTGTCACCTGCATCAAAAGATGAAATAGGGGTTACTCTTAGGAATATTTGTGTTGACCTTACATAATGAGGGAATAGTACATGAAATATGCACTTACCAAGTAAAAAAGCTTCACCAAATTGGCCAGCACTCAAACGTCCATGCAATCCACTGTGCCTGAAGATGTAAGAGTCATGAGTGCTTCCAGGGTACTTTGCCACTATATCAGTGATTATGTATTTGGCATTACACACCATTTGAATATTCAGAGAATGGTAGCATTTCCTATTGCTATAAACATATTCAGTATCTGCAGGAGGAATGATGGCAATATGTGTTCCATCTATGCATCCTATCACATGGGGAAAATGGGCAATTTGATAAAAATCCAATTTTGAAATATGAATATCTTGTGGATTTCTAGAGAGGTAAATATGATGGTTCAGCCTACTCATCATTGCATCAAGAAATATTCTGAAGAAACGAGAAAAAGCACTCTGTGACACTCCACCAACCTCTGCAATGACCCTTTGAAATGATCCAGAAGCCAGAAGATGTAGGGAGCACAGTACCTGTACATGTGTAGGTATTGAATGGGTTCTCTCTGTTTTATGTTCCAAAAAAGGCTTCAATTCATCAATTAGGTCCATAATGGTGTGTGGATGCAATCTATATTTTTCAAAAATGTCTTCTTCAGTTTGTTGGAACAAAGTAATCCTCAGTCTGAAATCCTTTCCTGCCTCTGTCTCCTGTGTGCAAGAGCTTGAAAGCGCAGCCTCCTAGCTATCAGGTAAAGTCCAGCCATTGTGCTTTGTAGAAATCAGTTGGAACTTTCTTTTATACTTTCAACTTGATTACCACCTTGTGACGCGGGGGACCCGGACACGGGCCCCCCTGGCCTGCCTATTCATGTGTTGCCTCTATTGTTTCAGCACACAGACTCATGGAAAACCACGGACGTGGTCAGCTGCCTTCCGGTGTTGGACAGTGAGGGGCCCTGTTCCTTTAAGTGGGCGGCAACGGAGCCTGAACCTACCCACGTCAGCTCGGTAAAACCCTGCCCTGACCCTGGACAGGTGTGTGTTACACCTGGAGGCGGAGAGTGGAGACTGGAGTGCGAGGGCGGAGTGGAGCGGTGAAGGAGTGAAGACGGAGAGGAGCGGAGACGGATCGAGGACGAAGAGGAGTGGTGGAGGATCAAGGACGGAGAGGAGCGGAGGAAGAGTCAGGACGGAGAGGAGTGGTGGAAGACCGAGGACGGAGGGGAGGAAGGAGAAAACAACGACCCAAGCGGGACCAGGCGAGACCAGGACGGGCCGGGAGTGGAGAGTAGAGGAGGCAGCCCTACGGAGAAACGAGACTGCAGCGACACGCCAGGAGGCCACCGAGAAGGCGCATCGCCCAGCCATGCTTCCCGGGAAGTGTGGCTAGGAGAGGTACGGTCTCGTTTCCTGGGCTGGGCGGGACGTAATCTGGGCAAACCCCCTTGACCCATACGGGACACCGCTATCACAACCCCCCTTTTGTTTTCCTGCACAATCCCTCACGTATAGCGGGGTAGATAGCTTGCACGCGTGTCTCCTCACCACCTATCCCTCACTCCTGTTCGGTTAGGACAGCCGAGTAATACTGGTTTCCTTTGTTTTCTTCACTTTGGCAACCCCCCCTGGACCCCACATGACCACGGCGGAAGAACGGACTACGGCTCCCAGCAAACACCGGGAGACGAGGCGGCGGAGCGGAGTACGAGAGGCTGCTGAAGAGGCTGCAAACCCTCTTCCATTCTACAGGATTCCTGTGATAAAACGGAGACTGTATAAGATAATAAAACCCGCCCTACCTAAAACCCCTTTGTCCGTGGATTTGTTCGACAACCCAGCTTAAACCCCACACACCTGCTTGATGTTAGTGTTATTAGCGATTTCTTATTTTGCGTTTTTCAACAATTCGCAATTTGCGATTTTTTAATACATCTATTTGTGAATTCTTAAGTTGCGATTTCCAAATAGCGAAAATAGCAAACACAGAAACGTGCTAATTAAAGATTCGCATATAAAATTCGCAGAAATGTAAAAATGGCAAATAAGAAAACGCAAAAACTGTGAATTCTTGATTTGCGATGCGAAAAATTACATACATCATGCATTTCTATTTTTTTGTCGCAAACAGGGAAATTTTAGCAATTCGCACCGTTTGCGACAAAAAAATAGCTTGATACATCTGGGCCCAAGTGACCATGTCATGAGTGATGTAATATGTGACGTCATCAGCAGTGCATTTCGGGCGCAAGTTATAGTTAGCTGAATTAACTATAACGGGGGAATTTCAATGGTTTTGTATGAGTGAAATGTCCAGCTATCTATAACATGTGTGAAACCTATGTTTTTTTCAGTGAATTTCTAATGTTTTTTTAAATGCTAATTCCTAACTATACCGAGTGTGAAACCTATGGTTTTTTCAGTGAATTTCTAAGGTTTTTTAAATGCTAATTTTTAACTATAACATGACTGAAACCTACGGTTTTCTCAGTGAATTTTTAAGGTTTTTTAAATGCTAAATTTAACTATAACGTGGCTGAAACCTATGGTTTATTCAGTGAATTTCAAAGGTTTTGTAAATGATAATTTTTAAATGTATTAATTGTTATATTTTTTTATACTAATTTACTACATTATTTTAAACTATTTATTATTAGACATTTTATTTTTTAAATTACATTACACATTTTTAATATAAATTGAATTTATTTTTTTTTAAAATATTGAAACTGTAATTTTTTTTATTTAATATTTTTTAAATTTATATATATTTTATATAGCAGGCAATGATATCTTATGGAAGGAAATTCAAGTTACTGGTAAGTACAGTTACATTTACTTTTCAGGAATAGTAGTGAGCTAGATTGGGGAATTAATTCCTCTTCAATCCTGAGGTCCCCTGTGAGCCAACTAGCCCACCAGGTGCCTCCAGTATGCGCCAGGCAGCTGTGTTGCAGAGAGTCGTTCAAAGGGCACGCCCCCTTTTTACAACACTCTGCAACACAGCTCTGTGGTGCTTACTGGAGATACCTGTTGGACTAGTTGCCCCCTAGGGGACCTCTGTATTGAACAGGAATTAATTCCCCAACTTAAAACGCGCCTCAGGGCATGTTTGCATTCACATCACCTCAAGCCCCGCCCCCTACCTTCACCACTGTGCTAACGCGCCCTGTAGAGTGCTTTAAGTTGGGGGATTAAGTCCCCTAGCATACTGGGGGTCCCTGGGGGCCAACTAGCCCACCGGGAACCTCCAGTATGCGCAAGGAGGCTGCATTGCAGAGAGGTGTAATGAGGCCATGCCCCTTTTTACAACTCTCTACAATGCAGCCCCTGGGCGCGTTTGCAGAGGGGGAACTAATTCCCCTTGCATACTGGGGGTCCATGGAGGCCAACTAGCCCACCAGGAACCTCCAGTATGCACCAGGGGGCTGCATTGCAGAGAGGTGTGATGAGGCCACTCTCCTTTTTGCACCTCTCTGCAACGCAGCCCCCTGGCGCGTTTGCAGAGGGGGAATCAATTCCCCCTGCATACTATGGGTCCATGGGGGCCAACTAGCCTACCGGGAACCTCCAGCATGTGCCAGGAGGCTGCGTTGCAGAGACGTGTAATGAGGCCACGCCTCTTTTTTCACCTCTCTGCAATGCAGCCCCCGGGCACGTTTGCAGAGGGGGAACTAATTCCCTTTGCATACTGGGGGTCCCTGGGGGCCAACTAGCCCACCAGGAACCTCCAGTATGCGCCAGGGGGCTGCATTGCAGAGAGGTGTAATGAGGCCACCCTCCTTTTTACACCTCTCTGCAACGCAGCCCCCTGGCGTGTTTGCAGAGGGGGAACCAATTCCCCTTACATACTGTGGGTCCATGGGGGCCAACTAGCCCACCTGGAACCTACAGTATGTGCCAGGGGGCTGCGTTGCTTTGCCCCTGGGGGTGGTGGTCCCTGGGGCAGTGTGGGGGGATTGGGGCCCCCCCACACTTCTTTTTCACTATGCCCTCGGAATTTGGTTCCCTTGGGGGGTAATTTGAAAAAAAGCAGACCGTTTTTTATTTTTATTTGTGGCCTGGGGTCCTTGTGGGACCACCTGAGCAGGCCTAGGGGGTCAAGCTGTTTCTACCCTGCCCCCTATTTGCGTTCTACACGTTTGTTTTTCTGCTCTCTTGTGCCTTGGTCTACCGAGCACAAGATGGCTGCCAACACTTCCTGGTTTGAAGTGTTCACAGCCAATGAGCATGCAACTCGTACTCGGAAATAGACGCGTACCGTACTCGTACGGTACTCGTACCTCACGATTTGTGTCAAAAAAAATAATTGGGGGGGCCTTGGGGGTCCTTGTGGGACCCCCTGAGCAGGCCTAGGGGGTCAGGGTGTTTCTACCCTGCCCCCTTTTTGCGTTCTAAATGTTTGTTTTTCTGCTTTCTTGTCCCTCAGTCTACGGAGGCACAAGATGGTTGCTAACACTTTCTGGTTTAGAGTGTTGACAGACAGTTGACAGCCAATTAGCATTCAGCTCGTGCTCGGGAAGGTACAGAGTACAGTAAGCTTACCGTATGCACTTCTAGATATGCTTATCATTTTACTTTTGATTTTCTCAGGAACTACTGAACGAATCTGTGAACCGAACTCTACCTCTCTGCCAAATTTGGTGTAATTCCGTTCAGCCGTTCAGGCTGTAGCCCTGGCTAAAGGTCCTATAGAAAATTGTATGGGGAAAACACGTTTTGGGAACCCCCTTTTTTCTCACCCCTCGCTGTACAAATCACCCCCAAACTTTCAGGGAAGGAGCAGAGCGGAGCAGGCCATTATCTTGGAGAAATTCGCTAAGATTCGTCCACCGGCGCCAACGTTATTCCAAATAGAATGTTGCGGATTTCTTATGGAAACTAGGTTTTTACTATAACTACCTACTGGCGCCAGTAGGTTTTATATATATATATATATATATTGAAAAGTCCAAGATTCCCCAAACTCCAGTCAGCGATGGAGAAACACACGAACTCTAATTTCAGTGATGTCAGTGTTTCTTTATTGCTTGCTTCCTGTGCTCCCACAACCAGTCATGACGCGTTTCGGCCAGCCAAGCTGGCCTTGATCACATGTAACCCCCTGAACGCGAGATCTGACTTAAAATACACACCCACTAAGTGTGTGTGTGTATACTTGTAAAGCGCACTATCACCAGAAAGGTATCTTGGCGCTGTATACCGCTGTGGAACACTTCCTGGCTTTCCCTGGCTTTCCCTGTGAGATGCCCCCTTACTGGGCACCTCCAAGGTGAGGCCAGGCATCCTAGCGCTTTCGGAGCCGTTGTGGAGATTAAGTAAGCTATTGCCCAGAGTTGCAGAGTGGGACCCATGATTAGAGTAGGCACCTAGGCGAGAATTATCGAGTCCGTGGACATTGAGCCCAAGACCCTGCCGCGTCGGGAATTGAACCCTGGTCCCGGGCCAGACCTCTGCCTCAGGGTCTGCCGCTCTAACCATTGAGCCACATTTCTAAGTGTCACATGGTATAAAACTGTATAGACATTAAAAAAATAATACATATATAAACGTGCATATACCATAATTTACAAAACAATTACCTTGCATTTTTAGGCATATTGTTAGGCATATTAATAAAGCACTATATACTGCCACTGGCAAGTTAGTGTATATATTGTCCCTGTTAAGCTGGTACAAAATACCCTTTTATTTTTGTAATCCATTTGAATCTACTTAACGGCGTTGTAATGTTGTCAAAGCTTCTGGTAAATGTGCAAATTTTAGCAAAAGAAGTGCAAAACATGCAAATAAAATATGTGGCTAATTGTTGCTATTAGAAGTTATTTGATGGAAAAATTGCACACAGAACAGTATAATATGTGCAAAAAAACTATTTGTGCAAAAGATAGCAAATGTGCAAAATATGCAAAATGGAAAGCAGAACGAATACAAATTGTTATTTGAAAAATGTATGCTGGTTTACAGTACACAATACATGCTATCCACATATAGTGCAAATCTTAATTTTTATATATATATATATATATATATATATATATATATATATATATATATATATATATATATATTCACTGAAAAAACCATAGGTTATAGACCATATATAGTTAGGAATTAGCATTTAAAAAACCTTATTTTACTCACACAAAACCATTGAAATTCCATATATAGTTAGTTGCACTAACTATATATCGCGCACCCGCAATCCACTGCTGATCATGTCACATATTACATCATTCATGACATGGTCAGTGACATCACTGATGACATCACTGATGACATCTCAAATGACATCACTGATGACATCACTGATGACAACATCCAGTGACTGTATGTTTCTGTAAAGTTAAAATATGTCTTACATATTGAAGAATGAGTGGATGTATAAGTGTCTGGATGAAGGATTTAGTAGGTGCGTGACTGACTGTATGAGTGAGTGATTAAATGTGTCTCACTGAATGCATGGGTTAGTGACTAAACTGTCTTAATTTGTGCATCATTATGTCTGTTGTTCTGTAAACTGCTGCATGTGTTGATCATTAGCTATACGAGAGGCTATATGTGTTATTAATTGGTTGCCCAAGTATTTCTATGGGAGATTGAGTTTGTGTGGGGGTGGCTGGAAGGTGTGTGACTCTATGCATAGATGTGTGAGCAGTTTATTCACTAGGTGTATAAATTCAAGAGTGCATGTGGAAACAGCTACATGGGCAGTTGACTGTGTGCATGAGTGTATTGATGAGTGAATGGATATCTCAATGCTACATGTCATAGTAAGTACATATGTAAAACACAGTACATGTGAGAGTTGGCATATATAAATAACTGTGCATGAGAGCCACTGAATGAGTGAGTGGTTGTATCGATCATTGTGAACTTGTATCAGGGATTGTATAAGAGAGTAAATATGTGTTAGTATATGTTTCAATAAGTAAGGTGTGTTTAACTGTATAGTTGAAGAAATGGAGGTGAGATTGTTTCTTTGCATGACTGACTGGGTGTGTGAGTAACTCCATGGATGAGTGGCAGTGTGTGAGTGTCTGTATACACTGAGTGTATCTAAGGTTATATTAGAGTCTGAAGAGATTTATCGTATTAGCACAAGAATGATGTCAAATGAGATGTCATCAGTGATGTCATCAGTGATGTCATTTGAGATGTCATCAGTGATGTCATCAGTGATGTCACTGACCATGTCATGAATGATGTAATATGTGACATGATCAGCAGTGGATTGCGGGTGCGCGATATATAGTTAGTGCAACTAACTATATATGGAATTTCAATGGTTTTGTGTGAGTAAAATAAGGTTTTTTAAATGCTAATTCCTAACTATATATGGTCTATAACCTATGGTTTTTTCAGTGAATTTTCAAGGTTTTGTAAATGCTAATTCCTAACTATATATGGTCTATAACCTATGGTTTTTTCAGTGAATTTCAATGGTTTTTTAATAGCAAATATCATAAGCTGTCGAATGTCAAGTACGTGGTAAGTGAAAACATTTTCGTGTTTATGCACACTGATCTGCTTTGAATGGTGCCCCCCCCCTCATTTCTATTAGGAGTACTCTCTCTTTGCAGATAGTGAAAGGTAGTTAACGCAGGCCTTTGCCCCCGTTGTAATCCGTCGTGCCTGCTTCTCTCTCCATTTGATTGATTGTTATCCAAGTATTTACTGTTTTAGAATTAGTTCTCTTTGGTTCATTCTCTATTTACAAACAAACACAGAGTCGCAATACTCTGTTTAGTCTTTGCAGATAACGAAAAATCGTGTAAAAAAAAAGAAAAGGATTCGAGCAAAATCAGTAGGCCACTAATGGGATCTCTTTTTGACCTCGCTAAAATAGAAACATTAGGAACAACCCCTCATTACAAATACAAAACTAGTGAGATGAACTGAACTCCACACAATGATGGCTGCAAAACAGCTCGGCTCCGCCACCCACCCCGCCCAAAATAACGATAAAGAACGGCTGCCATGATTGGTTGCGGAATGACCACGACGGAGCTACGAAATGGTGCTGCTCTCATGCTAACCCCAGCTTCAGTCTGAAACATCCAGAAACACTGTAGACTACCAATTCGATCAGTTCCGGTAGCGCCCCAATGTAACCCGGTAGAGAAGAACTAGCCCTCCCCTCTTTGACTGATGGTTCTTGTTGCCTGTCCCTTCTGTTGTCATTTAACAGAACTATTTAGCCTGCTGAAAGGGGTTGTGTTCCGACCGCTGGTTGGTGGAGACATTTTGACTATATTCTGTACCTGCGTTGTCGCGTAATGCGTCATATGACGCGCCGCGTTAGCGCATCCGGAAGTCATCCGGGGCGCGCAGCGCGTAACGTAAGCATAACAAGTCATGTGACTTGTTAATAAAACTTTTCATTGGTTCATTTTACTTTTCTTATTGTAATGATGAACGGCTTGGTCATATGACCTAAAAATTACGCTTTTCATTACTTCCGACCATTATTTTTTCTTAAATATATGTTATATTGTTCCAGGCTAATGTACTTTCCCGGAAATTTTACAACTGTCCTGCAAGTAAAATATATTTTTTCGAGAAAAAGAGCGTTTCTTCGTCCCATGACGGAGCCGTTGAGCAAAAGAGGGTCGACCTGCTGTCTTAGTCGCCGATACGCCTGAATATGAGATTCTTATCGATCACTTTATGTTGCAGGAATAGAAAACACAACAGCCCTTGACCATTTATCTTTACTGCGTTCCTTCGTATTATACCTTTTACCCTTCATGTAATTGGTCTGCTTTATTTCACTTGCCTTTTAATGATTCTAAAACAGTCACTATTATTAAAAACTTTACCAATGTACTACCATGTTTTCTTTTAAAAACCTTTATTGTGAAAATTTCATTATACAAATACGAGCCTATAACCACGTGGGCCTGCCACAGAGCAAACTGTAATCGTATATGATGAGTAGACATTTACACTGTAGAGGAACGTAACGGGCGGGCCATTAGGTTGCAAGAACTAAGGTGTCTAACAGTTACGGAATCGGTGGACGTACATTTTATAATTAAAATACGACAGGGCCAGTTACAATAAAATTATCTAGATATACATTTGCGGGCAAGTACCATGGGTGACGTTAATTCGAACTTTCAATAGTACAGTAATCAATAACACATCAGAACTTAATATCAATAGGGATGTCGAAATATTCAATCAATTCTCGTCCCCGCCCGCCATGTGCTTCAAAACTGCATACGTATCTCGTGATTTCAAGGTTCTGCAACCAGTACACAACAAGGAGTTACGAGTCCCATTTATTCCGGCGCCATTTTGGGCGAGGACGGGCAGGTCCAGGATATAGTCAAAATGTCTCTACCAACCATCGACTATGATGATGTTCATATGCTGTATTTATTAGAGTAACAATATATGTGGAGTAACAATCCCAGGCATATATTAGAGCAATGACCAATAGATTAAACAAAACAAACTAGTGCAGTTTTTAGAAAATATACATTTTTAATTTGATTAAAAAGGATTTAGTAAAAAACAGTGCATTGATCAGAATTGATAAAAGATTGTATATTGATACATGTATATTCACAAAACAATTTAATTAAAAAGGAGGTGAGGTGGCATCCGGTCGACGCGTTTCGACATAAAATATGCCTTCATCAGGACTTAAACCATCCAATTTCTAAATTTGTACAGATGTACAGGGACAATACTGTTCACCGCTGTATAGATGCTGTCTCATCGGTTTCAAAGCTAGGAGATTTATTTGCAGTTTTCTTGTATTTTTCTTTATTAGAGTAACACTCATCTGTCCACATGAAATTAATTTGCCACAATCTAAACATGTCATTTTAATCTTTCCAAAGTTCTTCTAAATATTTGGGACCGTTTCCCTTGCCTCTGAAGCTCTCAGTGCCACTTCTTTGATGAATGTACTAGCAGGTCAGGGGTTCTCCTCCAAATCTCTCTTTTATGCAGCACTATAATTAATTGGTGCCACCTCTCCATATGACGATGCATGGTATAGTTACCACAACTATATTTTTTTTCGGTTCCTCTGGAGAGTTCACCGTGGCAGATGAAGCGTGTAACGTACCGGGCATTTACCTTTTTTTGCATGTACAGGAAAGGAAAAAAAAATCGAGCGTCCGAGTTCTAAGGTGTCCCAGGGCCATTTTAGTGGACCAGGCCCAAATCCAAAGAACAGCCATCTCACAGGCTAATGGGGCGACCCACGCCGACTTTCAGCATTGTAGAATGACCACACCAGTACAGCAACTTGCTAGACATCACCTCGGTGCCATCCGGATCTCGGCGCCCCACTGCAGATGAAGTGCCTCTCAACTATGAAACCACCACGGTGACATCCGGATCTTGGCGCGTTGTGCTGCCTTCGGCCTATTCGCACATCGGTCCGCTACTGACGCCATCTCACAGGCTAATGGGGCGACCCACGCCGAGTTTCAGCATTGTAGGATGACCACACCAGTACAGCAACTTGCTAGACATCACCACGGTGCCATCCGGATCTTGGCGCGTTGTGCTGCCTTCGGCCTATTCGCACATCGGTCCGCTACTGACGCAAACTCACAGGCCAACGGGGCGCCCCACGCCGACTTTCAGCATTGTAGGATGGCCACACCAGTGCTGCAACTTGCTGGACACCACCTCGGTGCCATCCGGATCTTGGCGCGTTGTATTGCCTTCGGCCTATTCGCACATCGGTCCGCTACTGACGCCGCCTCACGTGCCAACGTATTTTCTCCGCATTTTATACCCTATGCCGCATAACAGGCCATGTGACTTGTTTATAAAACTTTTCATTGGTTCATTTTACTTTTGGTTTCCTAATGATGGAAGGCTTGATCATATGACCTAAAAACAACACTTTTCATTGGATGAAAACTTTTTTTTTTCCCAAACGATGAAAGCCCCACCTTGTTTCTGGATGTTTCAGACTAAACTGGCGTCAGCATGAGAGCACCACCATCTCGTAGCTCCATCGTGGTCATTCCGCGAGCAATCATGGCAGCCGCTCCCCACCAGAAGCCTGCAGGAGTCGGGGCCCCCAAAACTTTTGATGAATTCTCAAGGCGGAGGGGACGCTTTCGAGAATGGGGTCCAAGACCTAGCAGACAAGCGTCCGATTTCCAAGGTGTCCCAGGGCCATTTCAGTGGACCAGGCCCAAAAAGGAAAGAGCCTGCCGCCATTTTGAGAGTCCTGTGACAGCCGCCTATCGCTGCACCGCAAGAGTGGGCGCAACTCAGCTGAATTGCGGCTTTTGACACAGTGGACCAAAAACGGACGGAATGGCAACTGAAACGGTAAAGGGGCGCCCCACTACAACAGATGACACTCCACCTGGAGAGGCCCGTTCACGCCGCCTCCCCCGGGGCGCCCCACGCCGTTATTCGGAGCAGCATTGTAGGATACCAAAACAAGTGCGGCAACTTACTGGACATCACCTTGGTGCCATCGTTCTGCTGCCTTGGAACTATTCGCACAACAGTTTGCTACTGATGACCCACCCCCCGCGACGCCCCACGCCGTTATTTGCTGGGTGGCAACTTACTAGACATCACTTTCGTGTCATCTAGATTTCGGCGCGTTCTGCTGCCTTGGAACTATTCGCACAACAGTTTGCTACTGATGACCCACCCCCCGCGACGCCCCACGCCGGAAATCTGGACGTTGTGCTGCGTTGGGACTATTCGCACAGCCGACCGCTACTTCGTTGTTTTTCCCTAAAAATGTTTATATGTTATTACTATTTTTGTTTTCTTGTATATATTTATAAATTATTAAAGTTTTATAATCTTACTACTTTGTCGGAGTGCTATATATTTTTAATATGACACATAATTGTAAAAACTTTGATATACAAAGAGTCATCCCTGGAATCTTCCGCTTCACGCTCGGTCCCCTCCCCAATCACAATACAGGATGGTTTTCAGATAATAGCAACGCTTCTGCTGTGATGGATCTCATCGAGTATGGGCCTTGATCTACTATAACTCCTTTGAAGAGGGGTGATTCTTTACAGCTGTGGCCATAAACTACATCTGCAGGGCTAGCTGATAGCCTAGGACCGGCCTGGACAATCGGACACAGAGGAAAAGGAGTGTCAGAGGGTGCGGTAGTGAATAGGGCGAAAGGGAGGTGTCGGGCGGGCACAGGGTGTGATTCTCAGGGAAGAGCAGCGCAGATGGGGGGAGGTTTATTACCCATGCATAAGACAGAGAGCGGGGGTGACCACTGCCTGGGTGAGATGCTTGCGAGGGTGGGGAGCCATGCTAAGGATCGACAGCGTGCACAGAGTGGGTCTGGTCAAGGCATCTAAAATGGCTGCCGTGCACGACAAAAGTGTGGCATTTGAAAAAAGACAAGATGGCTCAGACAATGTTTTTCAACACTTCCTGATTTCCTTCGAATCGAACGTTAACAGACGTTGGGGCATATTACCAAAGTTAAGCGATATTTATCCCTAACGATGCATTGCAAAGATTTTTTTACCGTCAGAAATTATCGCAGATAAACCTTGCTATTATCAAGGTTTATCGCAAATACGATAAAAAACGACCGCAATGCATTAAATCGCTGAAAACTCAGCGATATTCATGCATTACCGAGCTAATGCTCTTAGCCATGTTATCCACCTCCCATTGGATAACATGGCTAAGAACTGCTCAGGGCAGCTGTTACTTTTTGGAGATATTCGCGCTTATCTCGAATATTTCCAAAAGTTGATAATAGGAGATAGCGATGTTAGCGACTGTTTCCAGTCGCTAACATCTTGGCATGCCCACTTTGCATGTCATTAGTGATAAATATCACTCACATGCAAAGTGGGGCCCAAGATGGTCGCTATCTCCTACTAGCCGTCGCTAACTGGTGTTAGCAACAGCTAGGTAATACAGATATAATTTTATCTCCGCGAAGCGGAGCGCTGTTACAGATATATATCTTGTTTTTGAACGTTAATTTCTCAAAATGCACTGAAGCACATATATTGAGACCTAGCAAAGGCACATCGGGCTACCAGTCCCTAATATTTTACCAAGTTTCGTGCAAATCCATTCAGCCGTTCGATTATTATTATTATTATTTTATTTTTGCCCCGCGGGGCCCTTTTAAAACCTCCACATCAAACCTAGGGGGTCAGCGAGGATCTACTATGCCCCCTTATGGTCATTTGCCCCTTCGCTTTGGCCTCCTCTTGTCTCTCGATCCTACCGACAGACAAGATGGCGGCCGCTACGTACTGTTTGGAATGTTTACAGACACCGGAGAGCCAATCAGCTTCGCTTCGCAAAGCTCCGTAACGCGAAAAGTACGCGAAGCGGAGCGCTGTTACAGATATATATCTTTTTTTGAACGTTAATTTCTCAAAATCCACTGGAGCACATATATTGAGACCTAGCAAAGGCATATCGGGCTACCAGTCCCTAATATTTTGCCAAGTTTCGTGCAAATCCATTCAGCCGTTCGATTATTATTATTATTTTTTTTTTTTGCCCCGCGGGGCCCTTTTAAAACCTCCACATCAAACCTAGGGGGTCAGCGAGGATCTACTATTCCCCCTTATGGTCATTTGCCCCTTCGCTTTGGCCTCCTCTTGTCTCTCGATCCTACCGAGAGACAAGATGGCGGCCGCTACGGACTGTTTGGAATGTTGACAGACGCCGGAGAACCAATCAGCTTTGCTTCACAAAGCTCCGTTGCGCGAAAAGTACGCGTCCTGGAGCGCTGCCCGGTCCGCTGTTACAGATATATATCTTTTTTTAAACGGTAATTTCTCAAAATCCACTGTAGCACATATATTGAGACCTACAAAAGGCACATCGGGCTACCAGTCCCTACAATTTTGCCAAGTTTCGTGCAAATCCATTCAGCCGTTCGGGCTAAAAGTGAGGCCAACCGCCCTATGGAAAACTCAATGTTAAAAACACGTTTTGGGACCCCCTTTTTTCTCGACCCCCCCTGGACAAACCCCCCCCCAATTTTCAGGGGCTGCTCAGAAACAAAATGTGCCATTTTCCTGAAAATTCAGCCAATTCCGTCCACAAACGCCAAAGTTATTAGACATAGAATTTTCAAAAAACCCATAGAGAAAAAATCCTAACTATATATACCTACTGGCGACCGCCAGTAGGTAATATATATATGTTACCTACTGGCGGTCGCCAGTAGGTATATATAGTTAGGATTTTTTCCCTATGGGATTTTTGAAAATTCTATGTCTAATAACTTTGGCGTTTGTGGACGGAATTGGCTGAAATTTTCAGGAAAATGGAACATTTTGTTTCTGAGCAGCCCCTGAAAATTTGGGGGGGTTCGTCAAGGGGGGGCCGAGAAAAAAGGGGGGTCCCAAAACGTGTTTTTCCAATGTTAATTTCCATAGGGCGGTTGGCCTCACTTTTAGCCCGAACGGCTGAATGGATTTGCACGAAACTTGGCAAAATTGTAGGGACTGTTAGCCCGATGTGCCTTTGCTAGGTCTCAATATATGTGCTCCAGTGGATTTTGAGAAATTAACGTTCAAAAAAAGATATATATCTGTAAGCGCGCTCTGGGCAGCGCTCCGGTTCGCGTACTTTACGCGTAACGGAACTTCGCGAAGCGAAGCTGATTGGCTCTCCGGTGTCTGTCAACATTCTAAACAGTCCGGAGCGGCCGCCATCTTGTCTCTCGGTAGGATCGAGAGACAAGAGGAGGCCAAAACAAAGGGGGAAATGACCATAAGGGGGCATAGTAGATCCTCCCTGACACCCTAGGTTTGATGTGGAGGCTTTAATTTTTTTTTGCGTGGGGAGCGCCCGGTTCGCGAACCGGGAAGCGTTCTGGGGAGCGTACTATAAGGAAAAAAGAATGATAGACTTTTCAAATACTGTATGTTAATTGATTGTTGGTTTTGTTGATTATTTTTTAATTTCTTTATTTTTTAAGCAATTATTTATACCCTCTTCCATCTTTTCTTCGGTAAATAGATCTATTAAACAGTATCTCTGGTTTACTCCCTATAGCTGTCTTTCTTTTAACATTACTCTCTGTTTACTTCCCTTATACTTACTCTTTTTTTAAAACATTTTTTGGTACGCTCCCGGTTCGCGAACCGGGAAGCGAACGGGGAAGCGAACTAAAAGAAATAGAGCTTGCCAGAGTGCTAAACATTCTAGCAATTTTTTTTTGAAAGGGGAGGTAGTTCTGAAAAGAACTTTTTTTTTAATGTTTTTGTTGTTTTATATTTATTTTTTTTGAACATTTTTTGGTTTTTTTGTATTTTTTGAAAAGTTTTTTTTTTTTTTGTTTTTGATGGAGGGGAAACAACAAAAAACAGGCATTGAAAAGGGCTCAACAGGAGCAAAAAAAAAAATTACTGTCTGGGGCGGTTAGGGCAATTGTGATTTACATAAGCTAGGTTGATTAACGTAATGCTCATGTTACCACATGACAGCAATGCACCGCAATACATACAAGTAAATTTCATATGAGCAAAGTTCTCCTGTATGTTTGGCACGGTTTCCCGTGCCTCTGCTCCTGTCAACGATATCAGTGATGTTGACCTGGCCCCAGGAGTTGTTGTTGGGTTATCTTGCATGTCACGTATCTCCGCCTGGCTGTAGTTCAATGGATGCCACCTGTTCATGTGACGATGCATTGTATAGTTACCGTAGCTATACTTTTTATCAGTGCCTCTAGATAACCGGTCTTTACAAATGAGGCAGGTGACATACCTAGCATTTACTTTCTTCTGCCCTCGAGGGATTTTAAAAAACTGCCAAATGAAACTGGCTTTCCGATGGGAAACCCAGGGCACCTCTTGTAAGAACTGTGGTCCTTCTGTCTCCTCTTCCTCTAGTTCATCATCTTCCTCCTCTGTGTTGCTGATGAACTGGGGAGGTGGTCCTCTCTTCCCATGAGGAGGTGGAGGTGGTGGTGGGGGTGCACCAGCTGAAGCAACTAATGAAGCCATTGCTCAACTATCCAAAAAGGTCTTCCTCTCACAAAGATGAAAGTCAGAGTGAGGAAAGAAGGAGGGGTTTTCATCATTTGGGAAAAACAATAGTTCTAAACCAATGAAAAGTGTTATTTTTAGGTCACCTGACCTAGCCTTACATCATTATGAAACCAAAAGTGAAATGAACCAATGAAAAGTTTTATTAACAAGTCACATGACCTCTTACGCTTAAATTACGCGCTGCGGAACGCACCCCGGATCGCTTCCGGTTCGCGCACCGGAGCACTTCCGGGTGCGCTAACTCGGCGCGTCATAAGACGCATTACGCGGCAACGCGATATGTCTCGCTTTCGCGACGCGCCGCGGATCGCTTCCGGGGAGCTGCGCTTCGCGTCTCAGTTCGCGTACCGGAGCACTTCCGGGTGCGCTAACGCGGCGCATCATAAGACGCATTACGCGACAACGTGATACGTCGCGCTTCCGCGACGCGTCACGATGTTGATTTCTAACGCGGCAGTTGCGCTAACGGAACGTTTACCGGTTCGCGGACTGGGTCGCGGCATCAAGATGAGCTAACGGGAAGCTTCCCGGTTCGCGAACCGGGAGCGAACAAAAAAAAAGTATAAAAAAAAAAATTATTAATAAACATATAAAATATATTTTTGGATTTAAAGAAGAATACATTTTACAGCTACAGATATTAGCTTTTAAAAAACCAATGAAATTCACTGAAAAAACCATAGGTTATAGACCATATATAGTTAGGAATTAGCATTTACAAAACCTTGAAAATTCACTGAAAAAACCATAGGTTATAGACCATATATAGTTAGGAATTAGCATTTAAAAAACCTTATTTTACTCACACAAAACCATTGAAATTCCATATATAGTTAGTTGTACTAACTATATATCGCGCACCCGCAATCCACTGCTGATGATGTCACATATTACATCATTCATGACATGGTCAGTGACATCACTGATGACATCACTGATGACATCTCAAATGACATCACTGATGACATCACTGAAGACATCTCAAATGACATCACTGATGACATCACTGATGACATCTCAAATGACATCTCAAATGACATCACTGATGACATCTCATTTGACATTACTGATCACATCACTGATGACATCATTCATGTGATAATACGATGAAGCTCTTCAGACTCTAATATAACCTTAGATACACTCAGTGTAAACAGACACTCATAGACTGTCACTCATCCATGGAGTTACTGAGACACTTAGTCAGTCATGCAAAGAATCAATCACACCTCCATTTCCTCAACTATACAGTTATACACACCTTACTTATTCAAACATATACTAAAACATATTTACTCACTTATACAATCCTGGATACAAGTTCACAATGATCCATACAGCCACTCACACATTCACTGGCTCTTATGCACAGTTATTTATATATGTCAACTCTCACATGTACTGTATTTTACATATGTACTTACTTTAACATGTAGCACTGAGATATCCATTCACTCACCAATACACTCATGCACACAGTCAACTGCCCATACAGCTGTTTCCACATGCACTTTTGAACCCATACATCTAGTCAATCAACTGCTCACACATCTATGCAGAGAGTCATACACCTCCCAGCCACCCACACACACACTCAGTCTCCCATACAAATGCTTGGGCAACCAATCAATAACCCATATAGTTAATTATATAGCTACTGATCAACACATGCAGCAGTTTACAGAACAACAGACATAATGATGCACAAATTAAGACAGTTTAGTCACTAACCCATGCACTCAGTGAGACACATTTAATCAGTCACTCATACAGTCAGTCATGCCCCTACTAAATCCTTCATCAAAACACTTATACATCCACTCATTCTTCAATATGTAAGACATATTTTAACTTTACAGAATTATAGAGTCACTGGATGTAGTCATCAGTGATGTCATCAGTGATGTCATTTGAGATGTCATCTGAGATGTCATCAGTGATGTCATCAGTGATGTCATTTGAGATGTCATCAGTGATGTCACTGACCATGTCATGAATGATGTAATATGTGACATCATCAGCAGTGGATTGCGGGTGCGCGATATATAGTTAGTACAACTAACTATATATGGAATTTCAATGGTTTTGTGTGAGTAAAATAAGGTTTTTTAAATGCTAATTCCTAACTATATATGGTCTATAACCTATGGTTTTTTCAGTGAATTTATATATATATATATATATATAAATTCACTGAAAAAACCATAGGTTAGAGACCATATATAGTTAGCTGGACATTTTATTGACATAAAACCAATGAAATTCCATATATAGTTAGTTGCACTAACTATATATCGCGCACCCGCAATCCACTGCTGATGATGTCACATATTACATCATTCATGACATGGTCAGTGACATCACTGATGACATCACTGATGACATCTCAAATGACATCACTGATGACATCACTGATGACATCTCAAATGACATCACTGATGACATCATCTAGTGTCTGTGTGTTTTTGTAAAGTTTAAATATGTTTTACATATTGAAGAATGAGTGGATGTATGGAAGACTGAGTGTGTGTGTGGCTGACTGGGAGGTGTGTGACTCTGTGCATATCAATGTGTACTTGTATCAGTGATTGTATAAGAGAGTAAGTATGTGTTAGTATATGTGTGAAAAGTATGGTGTTCTGTGTTTAACTGTATAGATGAGGAAATCGAAGTGTGATTGATTCTTCACAGGACTGACTAGGTGTATGAGTGCATATGATAGTGTTGTAATAATGAGTGACTGTATGTATGAGTGATTGTATGTGTGAATGAGTGAATGTGTGTGTAGACGTAGGAATCAGTGAGTGCGTATGTAGTAACTGGTATTGGTGTGTCATGATGTAATCAGTGATGTCATTTGAGATGTCATCAGTGATGTCATTTGAGATGTCATCAGTGATGTCATCAGTGATGTCACTGAAGTATGGTGTTCTGTGTTTAACTGTATAGATGAGGAAATGGAAGTGTGATTGATTCTTTACAGGACTGACTAGGTGTGTGAGTAACTCCACGGATGAGTGGCAGTGTGTGAGTGTCTGCATAGGTGTATGAGTGCATATGATAGTGTTGTAATAATGAGTGACTGTATGTATGAGTGATTGTATGGGTGAATGAGTGAATGTGTGTGTAGACGTAGGAATCAGTGAGTGCGTATGTAGTAACTGGTATTGGTGTGTCATGATGTCATCAGTGATGTCATTTGAGATGTCATTTGAGATGTCATCAGTGATGTCATCAGTGATGTCACTGACCATGTCATGAATGATGTAATATGTGACATCATCAGCAGTGGATTGCGGGTGCGCGATATATAGTTAGTGCAACTAACTATATATGGAATTTCATTGGTTTTATGTCAATAAAATGTCCAGCTAACTATATATGGTCTCTAACCTATGGTTTTTTCAGTGAATTTTCAAGGTTTTGTAAATGCAAATTCCTAACTATATATGGTCTATAACCTATGGTTTTTTCAGTGAATTTGATTGGTTTTTTAAAAGCTAATATCTATAGCTGTAAAATATATTCTTTATTACGTGACGTATCACGTAGTCACGTGAGACGCCTCATGACGCGTCGCATAACCGTGACGTATCGGCTCTGCAGCGCAAACAAAACCCGTAACGTAAGCGTGCCGGAGCATGCTTACAGATATATATATTTTTTTTAACCTTAATTAGACAAAATCCACACGTGCACATATCTTGAGGCCTTGCAAAGGCACATCAAACAAACAGTCCCTACAATTTTGCCAAGTTTGCTGGAAATCTATTCCCGTAATTTTTTTTTTACTGGTTCTCTTGGTTTTCCCCTTGTTACGCTTACCGGGACGCTACCCGGTACGCGAACCGGACGCTCCAAAAACACAAGATGGCGGACTCCCGCTACTCTGCCGGTTAGCTGCCCGGTTCGCGTACCGGGAAGCGCCTCTACCGTGAAAAATCGCGGGGGACTTTAATATCCCCCTCATCAATCCTAGGGGGTCAGGAGGGGTTTACCTTGCCCCCTTTCCTTCATTTCCCCCTTCTTTTTTCACCACATCTTGTCTCTCGAACCTACCGAGAGACAAGATGGCGGCCGCTCCGGACTGTTTACAATGTTGACAGCTACGCTGCCGGTTAGCTGCCCGGTGAGCTGCCCGGTGAGCTGCCCGGTGAGCTGCCCTGTTCGCGTACCGGGACGCGCCTCTACGGCGTAAAATCGCAAAAAAAAAATGTTTTTTATTTTTTGCCCCGCGGGGCACTTTAATATCCCCCTCATCAATCCTAGGGGGTCAGGAGTGGTCTACCTTGCCCCCTTTCCTTCATTTCCCCCTTCGTTTTTCACCACATCTTGTCTCTCGATCGTACCGAGAGACAAGATGGCGGCCGCTCCGGACTGTTTAGAATGTTGACAGACAACGGAGAGCCAATCAGCTTCGCTTCGCGAAGTTCCGTTACGCGTCAGGTACGCAAACCGGGGCGCTAACCGGAGCACTGTCACAGATATATATATTTTTTTAAACGTTAATTTCTCAAAATCCACTGGAGCACATATATTGAGACATAGCAAAGGCACGTCGGGCAAACCATATCTACGATTTTGCCAAGTTTCATGTAAATCTATTCAGCCGTTCGAGCTAAAAGTGAGTCCAACCGCCCTATGGAAAAATGAATGGGAAAAACGCGTTTTGGGACCTCCCTTTTTTCTCGGCCCCCCCTTGACGAAACCCCCCCATATTTTCAGGGGCTGCTCAGAAACAAAATGTGCCATTTTCCTGAAATTTTCAGCCAATTCCGTCCACAAACGCCAAAGTTATTAGACATAGAATTTTCAGAAATCCCATAGAGAAAAAATCCTAACTATATATACCCACTGGCTATCGCCAGTAGGTAATATACATATATAAACATATATAATCTGCATATCTATATAAATATAAATGCATGCATACATATACATATATGCATACATATGCATGTTATTTACATGAAAGTTTTAAAAACACTAATAAAAGCAAAGCTAAAAAGCCACCTCATTACAAACAGAATGGCTTTAACTTAAACGAGGGCGAGATCTATTGCATTTTCAATGCTTGTTTACTTTGGTTCTATCAAGAAGGCATTCAGATGTGTCACACATTTGCCATAAATTCTGAATGTTAGCACTCTAGTTGCTCATTAGATCACTGTAGTAAAGCTAGTGCTCACCAGGGAAGTCTGCTGCTAATCATGGTTTGCAGCCATTTTCCCGCATTTTTTATCCCGCAGACTTTCAGTCCGCATACCATTATCCCGCAAGGTCATTGACCTCGCATACCATTATCCCGCATTTTTTTTCAAAACGCATGTGCATTTATCGCGCATGCCTTTACAAAGAATTACGTTTTAAAGGCATGTATGGTAAATGCATTTGCGTTGTGAAAACCACGATGACGAGAGAGGTAAGTGGGTTTGTGTTAATTTTTTCGTGGGTTAGTGATTGTGTAGTGTAGTGTAGTGTTGTGTAGTGTAGTGTTGTGTTAGTGTAGTGTAGAGTTGTGGTGGTTGTTTAGTGTAGGGTCATGCTGGGGGTAGTGTTTTAGGGTTTAGGGTTGTGTTGTAGTGTTTGCGTAGTGTAGGGTCATGCTGGGGGTAGTGTTTTAGGGTTTAGGGTAGTGTTGTAGTGTTTGCGTAGTGTAGGGTCATGCTGGGGGTAGTGTTTTAGGGTTTAGGGTTGTGTTGTAGTGTTTGCATAGTGTAGGGTCATGCTGGGGCTAGTGTTTTAGGGCTTAGGGTAGTGTTGTAGTGTTTGCGTAGTGTAGGGTCATGCTGGGCGTAGTGATTTAGAGTTTAGGATAGTGTTGTAGTGTTTGCGTAGTGTAGGGTCATGCTGGGGGTAGTGTTTTAGGGTTTTGGGTAGTGTTGTAGTGTTTGCGTAGTGTAGGGTCATGCTGGGGTGTAGTATTTTAGGGTTTAGGGTAGTGTTGTAGTGTTTGCGTAGTGTAGGGTCATGCTGGGGGTAGTGTTTTAGGGTTTTGGGTAGTGTTGTAGTGTTTGCGTAGTGTAGGGTCATGATGGGGTGTAGTGTTTTAGGGTTTTGGGTAGTGTTGTAGTGTTTGCGTAGTGTAGGGTCATGCTGGGGTGTAGTGTTTTAGGGTTTTGGGTAGTGTTGTAGTGTTTGCGTAGTGTAGGGTCATGCTGGGGGTAGTGTTTTAGGGTTTTGGGTAGTGTTGTAGTGTTTGCGTAGTGTAGGGTCATGCTGGGGGTAGTGTTTTAGGGTTTTGGGTAGTGTTGTAGTGTTTGCGTAGTGTAGGGTCATGCTGGGGGGTAGTGTTTTAGGGTTTTGGGTAGTGTTGTAGTGTTTGCGTAGTGTAGGGTCATGCTGGGGGTAGTGTTTTAGGGTTTAGGGTAGTGTTGTAGTGTTTGCGTAGTGTAGGGTCATGCTGGGGGTAGTGTTTTAGGGTTTAGGGTAGTGTTGTAGTGTTTGCGTAGTGTAGGGTCATGCTGGGGGTAGTGTTTTAGGGTTTAGGGTAGTGTTGTAGTGTTTGCGTAGTGTAGGGTCATGCTGGGGGTAGTGTTTTAGGGTTTAGGGTAGTGTTGTAGTGTTTGCGTGGTGTAGGGTCATGCTGGGGGTAGTGTTTTAGGGTTTAGGGTAGTGTTGTAGTGTTTGCGTAGTGTAGGGTCATGCTGGGGGTAGTGTTTTAGGGTTTAGGGTAGTGTTGTAGTGTTTGCGTAGTGTAGGGTCATGCTGGGGTGTAGTGTTTTAGGGTTTTGGGTAGTGTTGTAGTGTTTGCGTAGTGTAGGGTCATGCTGGGGGTAGTGTTTTAGGGTTTAGGGTAGTGTTGTAGTGTTTGCGTAGTGTAGGGTCATGCTGGGGGTAGTGTTTTAGGGTTTTGGGTAGTGTTGTAGTGTTTGCGTAGTGTAGGGTCATGCTGGGGGTAGTGTTTTAGGGTTTAGGGTTGTGTTGTAGTGTTTGCGTAGTGTAGGGTCATGCTGGGGGTAGTGTTTTAGGGTTTAGGGTAGTGTTGTAGTGTTTGCGTAGTGTAGGGTCATGCTGGGGTGTAGTGTTTTAGTGTTTTGGGTAGTGTTGTAGTGTGTGCGTAGTGTAGGGTCATGCTGGGGGTAGTGTTTTAGGGTTTAGGGTAGTGTTGTAGTGTTTGTGTAGTGTAGGGTCATGCTGGGGGTAGTGTTTTAGGGTTTAGGGTAGTGTTGTACTGTTTGTGTAGTGTAGGGTCATGCTGGGGGTAGTGTTTTAGGGTTTAGGGTAGTTTAGTTGTTTAGTGTATGCTAAAGGCATATTCGTTCTAAAAGTTTTCGTTATTTTAATTTGCGGCCTAATAGTACATGCGGGATTTTTTTTGCGGACTGATGGTATGCGGGATTTCGTCATATATTCGCTAATCATACTTTCTATGGCAAAATGAACCCCCTCATGGAACATATGAGAGCTATAAACAATCTGGATGAGGCCTACCCCATTGCTAGACACTTTGCTAAGGAACATAATCGTAACAGGGATCTGTTATCATATTTTTGTTTAGACAGTGTCCCAGCAAGTATAAGAGGTGGTGATCGGTTGCAGAAATTGAGGCGACTGGAATTGCGGTACATTATAGATTTGCAGAGTAAGACTCCGAATGGTCTGAATATGCATGAAGAACTTGCTGTGCATCTGGGATAGGATTTGTTCAATTATGATATCCTCCATATTTTGTGTGATATTCATTTACCACTGGTTTGAAATGTATACATATTAATGGCAAATGAATTGGTTTTATTTAGATTGACCAGTATATTGTATGTGACATCGGACATTGGATTGACAATGATTTTGTAGACAAAATTGATTTAGCCCATTGAGGGCGGGAATGTGACATTGGGGCTTCATCTGGGACGGCGTACAGAGCAATAGCCCATTCAGGGCGTGATTATTTAAGATATGTATTCATTGGGATATGTTATCTTTGGTTGCCTTTCAGGCATTTATGATATACATGCATAGGCTGTTGAATTGACTTATAAAGTTGTCCTTCATCTAGAATGCATGGTCCAATATGGCGCGATATTTTGTTTGTGGATGCACGATAGTCCTATGTTGTCGTTTATGAATTGTCCCATGTGCATGAAACACTAATGGCCGCTGCGCACTTCTGCGCGCTTCTGTAGATCAACTGACGAAAGCCCATGCTGAAACGGGTCTTGATGTGCTGAGTGTTTCCCAATAAAATCTAAGTGGAAACCACCCCTGCGAGTGCTACGTTCCTTGTCAGGTAGAGTGCCTGAGGATGTTGGGAGCAATATATATATATATAACGGCTTGAAGCTGCAGTTTCGTTTTTCGGAGCTTTCTTTGTTGTACTCCCTGTGAAGGAGTTGCCGTCAGAGCCCCAGGAGCAGCGAACAATTCATCGGCTAACAGGAAGGAAGGTGGTGGTTCCGGGTCAGAGGTCGGCGGAAGCTGGTCGTAGATGGGAGCCGCATCGAGATCACCTGGGACGCTGTAGAATTCCGCGGAAAATCCTGTGTGGAGTGTGCGAGGTGTCTACTCTTCAGCACACGCTCAAGTAAGAGTTTAGACAGCCTCTTTAGTGACTATACCCAACTGTAACAACTACCATGTACGCAGACACGGTCAGGGGGCGTGTGGAGGCATCGAGGGGCATGTTCACGGACTCCCCGGCGGGGGAGGGTCCGACCGGTGCAGCCGCTGCTTCACTACCTGAGCCCCAGAATAATGTCAAGAATCTTTTCAGGGCACTGGAAAAATGCTGCAAACATGAGCAGGCAAAATGGTGGGAACACTCGTCCCTGTCGGGTTATTTAGAAGTTGGCAGAGTGCCTCGTGGGCTTAGAAACATGTTGACCCCTTCCTACGAAAACCCAGACCCCCAAATGCTTTCGGACTGGGCTCAATGTAATCTTGACTCATCGCGATGCCTTATGCTAATACTTGTACAATATGCTGAAAGTGACCGAGTAAAACTTTTGGCTGAGATAGACCGAATCAATGGAGAAATTGAAAAACTACCTAGCACTCCTGATATAATCAAGTACCGGGCAGATATGGAAATGAGGCTCAAACGCGAGGAGGAGATTATAAAAAACGGAAAGCATTCAAATTCCAGCGTGATCGTCTCGACTATGAGAATGGACAAATATTCACATTCTCTAAAAAATATGACAGTTTGAAAGCAAGCAAGGCGATCAATAGCTCCGTTAGCGAGAAACCCACTGGCTCAGCAACCAACATCAGTCGGGCAGAACCCTCGTATATCTCAGAGGAGAGCTCGCAAATTGACAGTGAGTCTGATTCTGAGCAAAAACGCAAAGAAAGGTCGGGGTTTCGAAAATTTACCATGGCACAGAAACTGGAGGTAATGCAAATGGACCGAAGAATGACCCTCCGATCTGGTACCCAAGGAGCAAGCGCAAACAAATCTGCAACAGGAAACGCGCAGAAAGGCGCAAATGCAATCAGAGGCGGAAACGCAGGAGGGAGACAGAGAAGGCAACGAGCGCGGTGGCAGCGCAATCAGGCACAACAATAACTGAAGCACAGACAGTTATCAATTTGACAGACATTGCACTTACCCCGGGAGAAACCTCCATTCTTTCTTTAGGTTTGTCCTATAGTGCTTGTGGTGATTTTGACTGTGCCAGCACCAAAATAGACCTCTTTAAGTATGTCCGCAAATTGAAACTTAAGAAGTACCATGCCACTATGAAGCCCGTTGAGTCCTCTGCAGCCCTCACAACTGATTATCCTGCAATTAGGGGGATGGGCCTAATGCAGGAATTAATGTAGCTCCAACAAGAAGATGAGTTGTCAACGCAACCAGTTTTGGGTGGGGCACGAGTTTCAGCTCTACAACCTACTCCTTTTAAGCCCAAATCTAAATTCTGCCCTCTGCTATTGAAAGACAATTTGGACAGTTTTCATGACATGGTGTCAACTGACCTTAAAAACCTGCATGTTAAGATGGCAATGGCAACCAGAAGAAGAAACTACAGGGACGCAGAATACCACAAACTGATTAAGAAACTCAAGGCTAACAAAAATGTGATCATACGCCAATCAGACAAGGGCGGCAATGTCGTTTTATGGACTAGGAAACAGTACATGGAAACGGCGTTGGGTCAACTTACAGACCGTGACTGTTATAAAAGAACGAACGTCATGGAAGTACAGCAGGCACATAAGGACATTTACTCCAAACTGATGGCGTGGAGAAGCATAGGCCTGCTTACTTTGGAGGAATATAAATATGTTAAGGTGGATTGTCCAACTACCCCTGTCATATATTTTATTCCTAAAATACATAAGGACCCATTACACCCACCTGGCCGTCCTATCATATCTGCTCGGAATAGTAACTTGGAAAATGTCAGCGGGTATATAGACTTTTTTCTGCAAGAACATGTCAAAGCTCTACCGTCATTTGTTCTAGATACTAGTGATGTGCTTAAAAAGATGTCCAATTTCAAGTGGGAACAGGGATACCTGCTAGTGGCAATGGACGTGTCGTCCCTGTATACCAGTATTGTACATAGGGAAGGTATTCGAGCAGTTGAGCATTTTCTTAAAAACAGACCTCAATGCTATCAGGAACATTCCAAAATGTTATTGGCCATGATCACACTTTGCCTTGAAAATAATGTGGTTCTTTTTTCCAACCAGCTGTTTTTGCAAACTAGGGGAGTAGCCATGGGGGCCTGTTTCTCTCCCAGTTACGCATGTTTACACATGGGTTACTGGGAGGAACAGGTCCTCATGGTAGATTTTAACTTGACCATGACCACCAAGGTTAAAACATGGTGGAGATATATAGATGACCTCTTTTTTATCTGGGAGGGCTCTATGGAGGAGGCATCTGCATTTATAGAGAAACTCAATGTGAACAGATTGAACTTAAAGTTCACCAGCAACATGAGTGAGGAATCTGTTGTGTTCCTAGATGTAGAATTCTTTGTCAATAATGGTCAGTTAGAAAGTAGACTCCATCGCAAACCTACTGCTGGCAATGCCCTACTACATGCAAGCAGCCAACATCCGGCACATCTGATTAGGAGTATCCCTTATGGGGAAATGCTCCGTATCAGGAGAATCTGCATAACAATGAGGACTGTGAAAGAGCTCAGCATGCATGCAGGGCTAGATTTCTGGAGAGGGGCTACAGTAATTCCTGCATTGACAACGCTATGAAAAGAGCTAACAAGTGTGACAGAAAGATTTTGTTGGACCCAGATACAAACTCTGGCAGGGTCCTCAAACCAACACCACACAATGTAGTACGCTTGATCACGGGCTATAGTAACCAACATCAGGCCATTCATAAAATTGTCAAACAACATTGGCCTTTAATTAGCAGTGATCCAGCAATAGGGAAAATGATCAGTAAATCCCCTAATATCACCTTTAGAAAAGCGAGGTCTATGCAGGACAGCTTGGTCTCAAGCAGTCCCGAAATAACCACGGGCTCGTGGTTGGATGGTAGTTGCTCTTCCTGTAAGGCCTGCAAGAAGGGGTCAGTAGATCTGAATACATGTCCCCGTTGTTTCCCACTCCTATCAAAATTAAGCAGAAGTTGAACTGCAGATCAGAATTCGCAGTATATGTACTGGAATGTCCATGTGGTCTGAGGTACGTGGGCAGCACCAGACCTCATGTGTACAAAAGGATCTTACAACACTTGCGTGCTATCACCAATGCAGATCCTACATATCCGGTCGCCAGGCATTTCGATAAGGTTCATGCTAGAAATGCCTCACTTCTGCTGTACTTTGTGATTGACACCGTACCACCACAGAAAAGAGGAGGAGACAGGGAGGCCCTACTTAGGAAATTGGAGACTAGGCATATCATCCTCCTAGACTCTAAGATACCTAATGGGCTTAACAACAGTGAGGACTGTTATACCTATTTATGAATTGGCGGCTCGCTAAAACAATTGGTCAAACACTATATTATACTAACAGCTATAAATATTGTTATTTTGCTGCCACTGAGTAATTAGCAGCAATCCATTGTGAAATGCCCCGAGAGTAAGTCCTCCACATGTACTTTAATTACATGAAAGTTAACTTCATATTCATGACTTTAATTTCACTGGTAGCACGATCATATTTAATTGCATAATGTTATAGGTTTTGAGCTTCATGCATAATGAAGCTGGCGCAATTTTGGACAAAATGTTTTGCCCACTTGGGCGTGATTGACTAACATTATAATGCCATACACAGTCATAGCCAACTTGTAAGCCCTTTATACCCACTTGGGCTGGATGTTATGCTGGTCCGTCTAGTAATACGTATTATATTGTATATAAATGTTTTTAGCATTTAAAATGTGGCTGCACTATATTTTTCTCCTGTTGCTGATAGAGCAGTATTTGTCTGAAGGAAAATGATGCACAATAATATCTGCTTTAGCAGTGGAGGCAATTATTGGGAATATTTATTGTTTTATGACAGTTCGTAAGTGTAATTGTTTTAACATTATTCGCAATTGCCTCAGCCATTTTACATGATGCATTTATGACGGTTTAATTAATTATTATTCATTAATTTTGCATAATGTCCGTTTGTGTGAGCTACTGTGGTGGACTGTTAGGATTTAATCCTGTAAGTATTTGTGGCAAACAGTCAAGAGAGCTATAGTAGCTCTTCTATTTTCATTATTGCAATTAACTACATGCACTTTAAAAAGGGTGATCGCCCCCCATGACAGTGTCATGTGATCAAGGCTTTGTGAAGCCGAAACGCGTCATGGCGGACTGGTGTTGGGTGTCTAAATAAATTATCTTCGCACTATCTAAGGGTCTGGCATCGTCTTCTGTTCTAGTGTCTACTTGCTTGAAAGACGTCTGCGTACCATATATATATATATATATATATAGACAGAGTATTCAAGTGATCAGGCGAGGGAAGGATAGGAAGGGAACAGCGGTAAAGGGAACCTGAAATAACAATGCGCACGATTAGTACTAATTCACATATACATACTACACTCATATATTCTCGCTAATGTTTTTTATGCACCTTGAGTAAGCACCATGATTCTTCTGACCTCTAAAGCACCACATAAGGCTCTCTGGTCTCTTTCAATAACCTATGTAAAATAAGCATACAGAGTTAATGCAATATACTCATGCAACCCAGCAACTATTTCAATTGTTATTGAAGGCCAACCTACCCAAGGTTCCGATAAGGAAAACTGAAAAGTGATGGGGAAACTCTTCCCAACAAAGATACACCAAACTGCTATTAAATGCCACAAAAGTCATGAAAGAATATCCATTAGAATATCCATGAATCGTTCCCTACCCTTTCTTAGTCCAATGCACCAGAGACACGGGAAGACGTCGCTATCTCACCACTGCCTTCCGCTCATATAGCGAAGATTCCAACAATATGTACAAATATGTCCTCCAAACATGGTAAAGCGTGGTGGAAACCACAGCTTTCCACTTTGGCACCTGTAATCCACAAAGAATATCAGCAAGGAAACATTAAAGGGAATTTTATCCCTATCTTCGTAACGGCAATGCGTGGCCCTCTACCACCGCATTTCGCTCACTAAGGATCAATTGTAACAGCCGTCACTGCCAAATGTCAGAAGGTTAGTATGAAGGGGGGAAGCCTCTCCGCCAAATTCCACACCTCTTACCTCAGAGCTCCATAGCTCAGAAATCCAGCCATCGTGGATCGAAACAGAATCCTTCCTCCAAAGGCGTGTCTGAGCCCAAACACGCCGGTGCCTCGAACGCTCTCTCGACCGGGAAAGAGCAACCCGGAACAAACAAAATCACGCACGATGTTGTGCGCGTCATCCCTCATTAAATGTCATTCTCCCTGCCCTCTGCATCATGGGAGTTGTAGTTCTATAGGGCAATGTAGGCGCAGTTACGCTAGTTCCTGACAGTGTGATTGCATGCGTGCCTGAATACTACCTGACTGACTGTGAAAGTACCTTCATTGCTGTTAGATACATAACATTTGAGATGTCATCAGTGATGTCATCAATGATGTCACTGACCATGTCATGAATGATGTAATATGTGACATCTGCAAAAACAACAATTGATGGACAGAATGCAGAACAATGTCATACATTCACCCCAGTACAGAGATCTGGGCCTAAATCCATCGTTTTTTTGCACTCCATACCACCCCAGTTCAGACATGGCCATATGCAAATCAGCCTTGACCCTGTGCCTCATGGGAACAGTCCAGCCCGAACTGCCAAGCCATGTCTTTCCTGGACCGGAATCAAGCATCCTAGGACCATTTTCTGGCTATCAGCCGTCTTCAGCCAGGATAGCTTGACTCCAGTGGTGTGGAGAGCATGGGACTCACGTCTGAGCTTACCCATCCCACTCGGGGTGACAAATGCAAAAACAACAATTGATGGACAGAATGCAGAACAATGTCATACATTCACCCCTGTACAGAGATCTGGGCCTAAATCCATTGTTTTTTTCACTCCATACCACCCTAGTTCAGACATGGCCATATGCAAATCAGCCTTGACCCTTTGCCTCATGGGAACAGTCTAGCCCGAACTGCCAAGCCATGTATTTTCTGGACCGGAATCAAGCATCCTAGGACCGGTTTCTGGCTATCAGCCGTCTTCAGCCAGGATAGCTTGACTCCAGTGGAGTGGAGAGCATGGGATTCACGTCTGAGCATACCCATCCCACTCGGGGTGACAAATGCAAAAACAATTGATGGACAGAATGCAGAACAATGTCATACATTCACCCCAGTACAGAGATCTGGGCCTAAATCCATCGTTTTTTTGCACTCCATACCACCCCAGTTCAGACATGGCCATATGCAAATCAGCCTTGACCCTGTGCCTCATGGGAACAGTCCAGCCCGAACTGCTAAGCCATGTCTTTATGTGACATCATCAGCAGTGGATTGTGGGCGCACGACTCATAGTTAGTATAACTAACTATAACGGTGGAATTTCAATGGTTTTGTACGAGTGAAATGTCCAGCTAACTTTAACACCCCTAAAACCTATGGTTTTTTCAGTGAATTTCTAAGGTTTTTTAAATGCTAATTCCTAACTATAACATGTCTGAAACCTATGGTTTTTTCAGTGAATTTCAAAGGTTTTGTAAATGGCAATTTTTAAATGTATTTATTGTTATTTTTATTTTTTATACTGATTTTCTACATTTTTTTAAACAGTTTATTTTTAGATATTTTATTTTTAAATGACATTATAATTACATTATACATTACATTACAAAATATACTTTCTCAGAATGAATTACTTTACTTTAAATACTTTACAAATAGGCAATAGACTTTTAAGTACAGTAGTTAAAGTTGTTGCACTGGGCAACACAATTTCAAACACAATGCAACATTGAGGTCAATGTGAATTTCTAGTTAAATGCAATTAATTACTTTTTGGATTACTTTTCTAACCACAGGACTGGATCCTAAATTGAGTCCTGAGACATCACCTGTAAACAGTTGAGTAAAAGCGTTTTGGTTACAGTAGTGATTTTTAAGGAATTTTATTGTATTTTAAAAGATGACACTTCGAAACTTTTTGACATAGAATCACCAATGTTATCCTATGGGAGGAAATTCACTTATCAGGTAAGTAGTGTTAACGTTACTTTTTCTTACTCAGTGTTAGATCCTGGTCACAGCACGGGTGCATCTCCTGTAAACCGTCGAAAGAATGCGTTTAAGTCATACAGGCAATTTATAAGGAATAATTTTAGTGTGTGAAAATAGACAGAAATTTTTATGGTGAGAACAAGACAATGGATTCCTATGGAAGGAAATCCAAGTAACTAGTAAGTACGGTTAGAATTACTTTTCATGATCAGTGCTAAGCTCAAAGATGCAGCACTGACGCCTCTCCTGATAACAGGTGAGTAAATCAGAATTCGTAGTTCAGCTGATTTTAGAGGAATATTTGTACATTTCAAAAATCAACACTTAGAAACTTTTCTGATGAAAACCAGACAATGGATTCCTATGAAAGGAAATACAAGTTACTGGTAAGTACGCTTATAATTACTTTTCAGGGTCATTGCTGGGCTAAAAGATGCAGCACTGAGTTCTCTCCTGATAACAGGTGAGCAAATCGGAGTTCGTAGTTCGGCTGATTCACCACCATCGTAATCGTGATGGCGGATTCACGGCCATCACCCTTAAAATTCCCACCGCCATATTAGAATGGTGGTGGCAAGGGAAAAGGTACCGCGGCGGTCGGAAAGACCGTCCGCCGTGGTCCCGCAAGGCGAGCCTGTTCCACCCGCCTTGTGGGACCAGGTACAGGGGGTTAATGGAGGCGGTGCAGTGCAGGCACCGCTGTGGGTATTTGGATGCCTGTCATTTGCAGGCAGAGTTTCCGCCGCAAAAAGACAGGTGGAAAATGCATTCAGGGGCCCGTTGCGGGCCCCCAGGGGGTGGGGTGCTGCACTTGGAGGGGTACCATAGCATTTGCATGTACAAGGTGGCAGGCACCGCATTTGGGGATGCAGTGCGTGCAACTAAATTCATTTGATTTATTTAAATGTTTACTTAACTGCAAACCTCCATTATCCATACATTACTAACTCCCACCCTGCCCCTCCCCCTCCCCACGTCACCGCCCCGGCAGGTACTCCCCACCGACCACGGCTGGTGCTTTGGTGACCACAGGTTCACCTAGGAACTTCGTACCCTCCTTTGTTCAAATCACCCTGACATTTCCCAGAAAGGATCTGAGGTTGATGAACTTTTTTTTGTGAAAGTTTTATGACATTTTGTGAAATGCTGCCAAAGTTATTAGCAAATCAATAAAACACTTTCATATAGAAACTTTGTCCTAACAATAAAAACAACTACACAGTGGCAACCATCAATATAGCTATATATGGTAAATAATGCAAAGGCCAAAATGGATGAACAGAATTACATCAAAATTCGCAGCAATATAGATCTTTACCCAGAAAGTATGCTTTTTGTGATTTAGTGTAAATCTGTTCAGTTATTTTTTCAGAAATCAAGGTTCAGAATTTATAGATATCCAGAGAAGCGGAAGGACAATGGGACCAGCAGATCAAAGGATAAGATCTGATTGGATGCTTCACACCAACAAAGATATTTGGCAGCCATTTTACGAAATTTGAATATTGTTTTAATGAGATTCTTGTTGTGCCCTCTAGGGTCCCTCTGGGACCACAGCAGCAAGGCTATGGTGTTATGGTATTCGTACCTTGCCCCTTTTCATTTTGTGTGTGTATGCTGTGGGGTGTCAGCTGAAGCTGAGTCCCGAGATGGCTGCCAACACTTCCTGGTTAGCAGCCAATCAGATCACTGTATTTTTCTGCACAAGCTTGTTATTATTCGAGAATTACCTGCAATTTTAAATGTCCTTATTTCTTTCCCTTAAATTTCTCACCAACTATTGAACGGATTTACACCAAATACCAAAAAGTACAAAATGCAGACCAAAAGCTAGCTTTCTTTAGATTTGGTATAATTCCATCCAGTGGTTTGGACTGCAGCAGTGTCTAAAGAGCCTATGGGAATACATTTGGGAAATTTACTTTTTTGACCCCCCTTTTTTCTCGGGCCCCGCTTGACATACCACCCCGAATCTTTTTATGTACAACAAAACTCACTATTCACTATGACACTTTTTTGAAAAAATTAGTGAAGGTTCGCCAAATGAGGTCAAAGATATAGGCAAGCCAAAAAATGTTTGAAACATTGTCCTAAATATAACTACATTATACATTCTATATACTATATAGATATCTATATACATATATATGAAACTGTTCCTGACTCTCCACACTACCCAGTTGGCAAATGCTTGAAGGGAGGGATACGGACACCAGATTCTCGTGGAAAAGCAGGTCTTTTTATTTTCATTCAGCTTGTCAGGCGCGTTACAGATATATCCTTGATACTATATATATTTTCTTACAATGTGATCTGGTTCTAAGCGCGCACCACAGTGGGTGCAAGCGTTGGTGGCCAAATCCCGGGGGCATTTTTAAAACAATAGTGTGGGGGGGCCCCAATCCCCCCACACTGCCCTGGGGACCGCCACCCCCCGGGGCTGTAACTTAATGTATGCGGTGGGGCTCACGGGGCCCCCCCGCAGCCCAGTGGACCACAACCCTCCGGGGCTATTTTGAATTGGGTGGGGGGCTCTGAGGCCCCCCAGCCTTGGGGCCCGCCACCCAGGGGGATTGCAGAGTGTTGTAAAAAGGGGCATGGCCTCTGAACACCTCTCTGCAACGCAGTCCCCTGGTGCATACTAGAGGTACCTGGTGGGCTAGTTGGCCCGCGGGGACCTCAGGATTCAAGGGCACTTAATCGTGCAACTTAAAACGCGCCACAGGGCGTATTTGCACACATGTGACCTAAGGTCCCGCCCCCTTCCTTCACCATTGTACAAATATTCCTCTAAAATCAGCTGTACTACGAATTCCAATTTTCTCACCTGTTATCAGGAGAGACCCCAGAGTGGCATCTTTTAGCCGAGCACTGACCCTGAAAAGTAATTCTGAGCGTACTTACAGTTGCTTGTATTTCCTTCCATTGGAATCCATTGTGTGGTTTTCAGCAGAAAAGTTTCTAAAGGGCCGATTACGATGGCGGGCGGACAAAGTCCGCCCACCATCTTGGTGCAAAAGGGACCACCCGACATAGGTGCGGCCCCCCCGCAACACAGATTAGCATGCGCCCGCTACACTGGCGGGCGCATCCTGTATGCTTACATTGTGGCGGGTGGCAGCACCTACCACAATGTAAAAATACTTGTTTTACATTTGAATGTACAATGTGGCAGGCTAAAATCGGTGATAAGTCTATCGCGAGCCCTTGATAATATGCCCCTTCATTTGTTTTAGAGTGGTTTCAAATAAATGATGCCCTGGATACATTTGCATTATGTCGGTAGAATCTCATATAGTTTCCAGAATTTTGCATTACGCTAATTACGAATTATGTGAATTTCCAGAAAATATGCCACGTGTCGTGAGTACACCACATTCGTGCCAAAATATTTGTGCTTAAGCATGGGAATAGTATGGAGACCAGAACACCAGCAGCTTTTGTTCATGTCACTTGTGTTTTTAATGTGATATTGGCCAGGAAGGGTTCCTCGGCGGTATTTGTACAAGCGCCAAGATGCTTACGGGTAGTCGTGCGCTATACAAGTGCCTAATCATCATTTCATTGTTTGGGCACAATTGGCCCTCACATCCAATATCGAAGGGAGGACGCATTTTGCATTTAACAATAGTGCTAAATGCTGGTTTCGTATTTCACGTAAATTCGCGTAATTTCACATGATTTATGGGGAAAAAAACTAATTATGAAACTTTCCAACACACCCCTATAATAATTGTAGTTGGAGCCTCCTGTCATTGGACTCAAACTGCCCCCTTCCGGCATATAATTTTCTGTATTCCATGGAGCACTCAGATGTAACCTGAAGGGGACGCAAAACTCTTAATAATTTATAAATACTCATAACAATTGATAGTCTAATGGACACCACCACTTCAAGAGTCTGGCTAATGCTGAGGGAAAACCAGAAACTAGAGCTGCCACCCTTGCTCCTGAGTAATTTTGACTCATTCAATTCAGAGGTAAAACAATCACTCCAGTCACTGTGACCTATTGTTCCTATATTCAAGATGTTTTTGCACTCTTGTGATTGGTCCTGATAAGCTTAATTAAGTCAAACCTAAGCATTGCTTACATTTTAATTTCTTATTCTTTAAAAAATTTCGAAAGTTCATTTACATAGGTAAAGAGTGCTGCTGTACTTCATTGTGAGATGCCACTGTTTAGGAAAAAACGCTATTTTCCTTCGGGACTACGGAAATTATTTCTCAGAATGGCTGACGCTTCTCTTGTGCTTTTTTGAGCGGGTGCAGAAGAATTTATTGGCTTCCATAGGAAATGATTCATACTGTCAACATCGTATGCATCTTGAAGTCCTGTTTTAACTCCCACCTAGAGAGGTTTTTGGTGGGAACAGGTCACTGAGACATTGCACCAGCAGTAATATGAAAAATGCCACATTCTATCTATTTGCAAATTCTCAAGAAATGTGGAGCTTTTGTGGTGAGTTTGCATTTTGCAAAAGGCACCAGCAAATACCCTCGTGCCAAATGTAGCATAAGGGTATACTTAGGGTGTGACAGGCACAGATTTCACTGTGCTCCAAATTCAGCGAGAGATGCTGTGAGATTTGTTCTTCATATATATTCAATTTCATTATTTCAGCCCCGTACCAACAGGATGGTGCCAAAACAAAGCAAAATCCTTATAGAGAAAACAAAATCGCCAGGCTTTGCAGACCTAGCACAGCGTGATCTGGAAAGGCGCGAAGAATAGAGTAGCAGAATATGCTTCTACCACTAAATTATGCTTAGAAATAAATTGTCACTAATTAATTTTAATCCCTACTTTTATAAAGTGTGTGTACTAACAGAAGGCAATGAGCAGCTGCACGAACATTCTAAAGGAGAAGACAAATTGAGCATAAATGGCCTCAAAAGAATCAAAAAAGGTACACAAGTAGAAACTTTAAGAAAGATTACAAGGGAACAGTGATAAGGTAGAAGGAAACATACAAAGTCAAACAATTAAAACCACGGAGAAGTGAAAGGCAGAAAAACGGAAGTTGAAATGATAAAAATGTGAAAATCCACATAGAACTAGATAAGCATGCTTACAATTAAAGGATTTTAAGGATTCGTGCAAAGAGAGGTAGAAACACTAATGGATGTTGTAACTGAGTTCTGCATTCAATGAATTTTGGCTAAATCCAGGGAGAGTGTGTTCCTGGGTTGGTCTTTGGAGTATCAATGTGCAGTGAGTGTTTGCCCCTAGTCAGCTGTTCCAGGGCTCTTGCCTCATAAGTTTCGCAGCAGAGTTATCAGACAATCCAAAGCAGCAAAGGCAGCCCCGAAGTGAAAAGAGAATAGTCCAGATGTGATCAAGTTTGAGCTGCATAATTCAGAAAACCATCTAGAGGGAACTCAAAGAGTTAGCGGAGAGGGAAAAAGATGAATGATTGCCATTGAAGCTGTAGAAGTAAACTGATGTGAGGAAGCATTAGTTGAAAAAGAGACAAAACAAACTCACTTTAAAAAGGATAGAGCTTCAGAAAATAAGAGAACATACAAACATTGATTATAGTTTTCAGTGAGGAAGAAAACCCACATATGTAGCTCGGTATTAATGGCTCTGGGGTGAGTAATGATGTCTCAGTCAAGATCTATGCCTCCCTGGGTCTCTGTATCAATAGTGAAGAGAATGGATGCTGCGATGGGACCCTGATGCACCTCAAAGGGCATGGGGATGGCCACGACCCTACAGTACCCTAGCAGCAAACCTGAGCATGCCAACCAAGAAAAGAGGGGAACCAATCTTTGACCTTTCCCTTTAGGCCCATAAAATTAGCCAGAATTGTAAAGGGACACATGGATGACCGCATGAAATGCAGGAGAGACATCCGGCTGCATGTGTAAACAGACCTCCCATCATCCTGCACACAGAAGGCATGATCTTAGCATTACTGATAATTTGGACACATTGGTAACATTGGAGACTGCGATGAAGCTTATCAAAGGAATCACTGACATAATATCGACAAGCACAATATCGAAATGCAAAAATATCGGCACCAAATTATCGATTACAATATCATTGACTACCAATACTTATTAAACAAATTACACAAATATCGAAACGAAAATATCGTAAATAATAAATATTGTGTACAACATTACTAAAAACACAAATATCGTTAAAAAAATATTAAACTTTCTTTAATATATTAAAATGTCCAAAATATCAAAGAAAAAAATATCGACAGCAATTTTATCGATATTATTTAAATATCGACATTTAAAAATCTAACTACAATGAACATATATTCACCCCAAAACATATTTTTACTATATAAACAATAACTACACACATTATAACTATTACATAACTTTACTATAACATATAAAGATATAAAACATCAAAACCTTAAAAGTAACACTATTAAACTTAACATAAAATATTTTTACAAATAACACATACAAAATTAAACATTCTAAACTATATAAAACATACAAAAGCAAAGAAATATGTTTAAAAAAAATAATTAGCACCACCAACTTCTTAATTAGCATTTCCCATCTACGGAAACTAACTGCCAGAAACGTAAAAAGAATTAAGAACAATGAATAGAAACCTCAAACTAATCAAATACACTAATGGAATAAACCCATCAATTAAACAAACAGGGCCCGATGTAGGTAATCCCAGATTACCGATTCTTAAATACCAAATCATACCGATTCGGTATTTAAGAACAGGCAAATGGGATGTAGGTAATTTTTCCTAAAAAATTACCGAATCGGTAAGTTTCGGTAAGTTTCAGTTATTACCAAATCGGTAAATACCGATTCGGTAATTGCCATTCATTCCTATGGGCCTGGAGGCCCGTAGGAATGAATGTCAATTACCGAATCGGTAAATACCGATTTTGTAATTGGGGGAAACATTGAAGGGTGGCAGGGTGTTACTTTGACACCCTGTTGCACCCCTCAATTCTGTATGGGTGCACATGTTGCAGACAGACATGCCCTAAGGGCATGTCTGTCTGCAACATGGCACTGTTGTAAAAGCAAAAAAAATGCTTTTTCAAAGGTTTTCATTATTTACCACCAACTTGTAGTTGGAGGTAAATAACGAATCCTAAAATGGGAAAATCACTCATTTGAGTGCTCCTTACATATCAGGATTTGGTAATTTACAGAATCGGTATTTAAGAATTCGGTAATTTACCGATTCCTTAAATTACCGATTCGGTAAAATACCGAATCCTTAAAAAGTGCCACCTACATCTCAAAAACCCAATACCGGTCGGTAACGGCCGAAATTCTGTAATTTCGGCAGTTACCGACCGGTATTGGGCCACCTACATCTGGCCCACAGTATATAAACAGCAACATTTTACATAAAATACAAACTACAACTCTACAGAAAAAAGAAGTGGAGACTCTCCCGGGTTACTTCCAGAAAGCAGATTTACATTTCAGAAACAAATTTTACAACAGCACTAAGTAAGTAAAACGCCATTTAGAACAGAACACTACTTATACTCTTCACTTAAAAATATATCAAAATGTCATTTACTAATATATCTCTCCTAAACTTATGTCTCCTCTACAGATAGCTTCTAAGAGCACCAAAAAACACTTCTACTGCATCAACAAAAAAGTTATTAAAGAAGTAAGTATATTTCTATTTTATATTCAACAATTCCATAAAATGCCCATCGAAAGACCCACTCATCCCCAATTTCCTCATCACATATAAGTTAATAGAACAAACATTTTAACATTCTATTTCTTCTTACAAACAGAAATATATTCAAGAGAGCGAAAACAGAAGTTTGAAAATAACCAACACTATCTTCACTGACATTAACAGCAACATTGTAAGTATGTGCATCGAAATGTATATGTATTTTCCTTAAAACTGTACTGTATTATATCAATTAATATTTATAAATATTTTCCTTAGAACTAAACATACCACCATGACTGAAGGAGCCCAATTTATAATGTCACAAAATGTTATTGTGTTATATGGGTTATGCATACACACATGAAAAACAAAGTGGTTTAAAAGTGTTTTGGAAATATAGTGAATATTATTCGAATAAATGCTATGGAAGAGCTATTACATAGGAAACCACTGTTATATCTGTCAAAGAACATAACCACCCACCAAATGTAAGAGATTGAAATTAGAGGTGCTCTTGAAACAATAAAAGAAGCTAGCACTAGTACAGAAAGACATACCACAGAAATACTGAAGGAAGAAGCAGTTACCAACAATACCCCAACATGCATCTAGTCCATTACCATCGATTGATTCCTTAAAAAAACACTAGCAAGACAAAAGAAAGCCACTACAACTAGTACTCCTGCCTCTAAAACCTTTCAAGAGTTAGAGATTCCCCCTGAGCTAAGTGTAACACACAGCAATGAACCATTTATATTATTTGACAATAAATGCAAAGGAAAACAAATTTCTATGTTTCATACTGCAAACAAATTACCTAAATTACAGCAATGTAACACTTGGATGATGGATGGGACATTAAAAATTTGTCCCAAACCATGTTATCAGTCATACCCAATACAAGTT